>NC_057862.1:339315685-339615685 GCF_019393635.1 Dromiciops gliroides | reverse complement strand
AAACGAGAAATTCTCTCTTGGGAAACTCAAAACTGTATTAAAATGATAAATAGCAAGTCTTCACTTTCCCTTCATTAACTTCAGCAGACATATATGATGTATACAGAAAAAAAATCAAGGTTTAGACATGCTCTTGGTCATAATAATCATCTTCAGCTCCTGTAGTGTCCAAAGTTTGTTCAGTTTTACAAAGACATCATGAACTATGTTAGATAACATAGTATTTAGAGGAGTCCTCCAATTATTTACCCAAGTAACCAAACTAACCTAAGACCTCTGGCCCCTGCCCCCACAATACAATCCAAAATACTTACTCCAATGCAATCTCCCCAATATGAAATGAGTAATGCTTCATCAGTATTCTGCCCACCTATCCTGGTAGGGAAAGAAAGGAGAAACTTTGTATTTAGGAAGGGAGCAATATCAAAGTAAGAAGGGGAAAATTAATATCTGTATTATGGTCTACTAGAAGGTTTCTTAAAAGGCCATTTCATCTCCCATTACTCAGTTACCAAAACTATACTGCTGGCTTATAGAATACCACAAATAACTTCACTTTTTAAAAATAAACTAGCAGGAACCTGTAAGGCAATAGAGTGAAATGAGTGCTGGATTTAGAGAAAGAGACCTTGGTTCAAATCCTGACTTTGCCCCTTACTATTTGGAGACTTGAGCAAGGCTCATGTGCCTTGCTCTGTAAAATTAAAGACTTGTACTAGATGATCTCTGTTATTCATCCTAACTCTAAGAACCTATACTACAAGAATCAATAATGCAAAATAAATTAGTAATTCAACAAGAATATATTTGATGCCTACTAGGAGAAATGACAAAATACCACATCATTTGATCTATCCCACACATACCGCCCCCCCAAAAAAAAACAACACCAGAGGCATTCCTTTCCCCTAAATTGTCACCTACTTAGATAAAAATGCATGGCTAATGCTTGAACAAAGGAACACAAAAAAACGCTGCCCATGTCATGCCCACAACACCTCACATGAGGTGTTACATGAGGATGATCCCCCATGTAATAAATGGTGGTATATGGTAACAGCAATTTACATCCTGCGCCAGGAGAGAGTTTAAAGGAAAGATATTTCTCTAACCTCATAAAAAGACTTCTAAGGTATCCTTACATATCTTTATGAGAGCTTATCCTCTTGCCTAAGAAGAAGAAAAATCAGATTTTATGGAAGTGATCTAACATAAGCTCCTCCCATGTGATATATGCATGGCTGTCTACATAGCCTTTTTTTACACACATTTCTTGTGTGTGTTTGAGTGTCAGAGTCAAGGTTGTTTGTTATAAATAACAAGATCCTAAAGAGCAGGAACAAGGTCTTATTAACAATGCATGGTTGCCAGCACTGTGGTGATGCTCAAGGAAGAGCTTGGTATATGTTTTTTTTTTAATGACATTGTGATGAATACCCCTATGTGCAAGGTACTGTGCTAGGCACTAGATAAAAGCTAAATCACCACGACAAGCCTCCTTTGCTTTCAAGTTACCAATCTGAGAAAAGACAATTGTGGTGCAAGCACATGGAATAAAACACTCTCTAGTCTCTCACACCCTCAACCTAGTCTTCATGGTGCAGAGCAGAGGGGCAAATGGATGATGCAAATCATTACTGAGATTTATAGAGATGAAAATGGAAAGAACCTTAGAAGTTATCTAGTCCAATCCTTACACCAATTTTACAGAATAAGAAACTAAAATCCAGAGATGACATGACTTACCCAAGGTCACACGTGACTGATATAAGATTTGAAGACTGGAGTTTAAATCTGGCTTCAGATGCTTAATAGCTGTGTGACCCTGGAAAAGTTACTTTACCCTGTTTGCCATGGCAAACCATTCCAGTATCTTTGTCAAGAAAATTCCAAATGGGGTCTCAAAGCATTGGACACAACTGAAATGAATGAACAATCTCTAACTACAAACCAATGATATTTCCCTGGCACCATAATACCTCTGTTCACATTGGTATAATAATTGTTATTCAGATAGCCTTTTACACCCAGTCCACTAAATTCTTAATTTATGGTATTTTATTTAATCTTCATAAACTTTGTGAAGGAAGTAGTGAAAATATGATAATTCCCATTTAACAGATGAGGAAAATGAGGATTATGGATGTTAGGTTATTTATCCAAGTGAAGCAATTCAATTAAATGGAATAGAACACTGGATTTGTAGTCAGGTTCAAATCTGAGAAGGGCCAGTTAGTGTGACCTTAAGGCAAGGCATTTAACCTCTCAGACCCAGCTTTCTAATCCTTTGTAGAAATTGTAGTTCAGTAGTTTCAGTCATATTTGACATTTTGTGACCCCATTTGGGATTTTCTTGACAAAGAATCTGGAGTGGTTTATCATTTTCTTCTCCAGCTCATTTTACAAATGAGGAAACTTGACGAGGGTCACACAGTCTGTATCTGAGGTCAGATTTGAACTTGGATCTCCCAGACTTCAGGTCCAGAGTTCTATCTACTGTGTCACCAAGCTGTCCCCTTCATCTAAAGGGGCTGAACTAGATGACAAGGGAGATTTCTAGTTCTTAACTGGGGAAGCTATGAACCTATGACATATTTTAAGGGAGAGAAAAGAACCAGGTCTTGAAGCCCAGTCTCCAGACTCCAATTCCAGACCTCCATCAGTGCTGTAGGCTGCCTCTCACACCTTTCATTCCCAAACACTACGGCATTTATTACTGAAAAAGGACTTGATTGCTAAGCAACAGGCAAAATTTTCAAACCTAAGCAAAGGATATTCATAAGTATTTACTAAATACCTGCAGTGTGGGACAGGGAAAACAGCACTCTTTCAGTAGTCAAAGGACCCCCACCTCTGATAGTTACTTCCTGTGGAACCTGGCCAAGTTTATTTAATCTACATATGACTCAGTTTCCTAATCTATAGGTAGAAAGGGTCAGATGAGATAGCATCTGAGATAATTCTCAACTCTAGATCTATGATCCTAAGTGCAAGGGTCTTTGCAAGATACTGCTTGAGACAGAAGTATAAAAAATAGTCCCAAGCCCTTAGGGGCATTGAGACTTAGAGAGACAATGTATAAAAACATGAAACATTAAATAAGACAACAGTTGAATGTAAATACAAAATAGAAGAAAATATAGTGCAATATATGGTTCAGTGGTGTATACAATTGGCACTATGAATTCTTAGGAAGAATGCTATAGGGCAGCTAGGTGGCACAGTGGATAGAGTACCGGCCCTGGATTCAGGAGGACCTGAGTTCAAATCTGGCCTCAAACACTTAACTAGCTGTGTGACCCTGGGCAAGTCACTTAACCCCAATTGCCTAAAAAAAAAGAAGAAGAAGAAGAAGGATGCTAAAGGCTAAAGTGGGATGGAAAGGTTTTATGGAAGAAAAATTTCAGCTGAATCTTGAAGGATGGTCAATATTTCTATAAGCAGAGAGAAAGGTAGGGATCAAGCATTTTTAGGGAGTGATAAGTAGATTAGTTGGGCTCCAATGAAGGATTCAAGTAGGAGCAATTTGGGAGATAACATTAAAGAAAAGAAGCAGGATTTGGGCTAGAACATGGATAGGAGCCTCAGATGTCAACAGAAGGTGCTTAGACTTTATTCTTTAGGCATTTGGGAACCATTGACAATGTTTCTGTTCAGGACAGTGATATAACTCTGATTTTTAGACAAATGATATTTTCCCCTGGGCGAGGGCTAGGTATAGAGAGCGGAGTCCTTCAACATAAGCTAAAGGAAAATACAGCTACAACTAACTTCTGGGTTGGTTTAAGATTTTTCCTAACACCTATAAAACTTTCATCGTCAGACTGTTTATACCTACACTAAAAAAAACAGGCAGATTGATTTTCCCTGATTAAGCCTGCTACAGTCTGGTCTGATGAGTAAATACCCAAAGCACCCACATGCTCAGCTGCCCTCAGTCTGCAATTACTACCTATTTCCTCCCACTTGTTCAAGGTGTTAATCTAAATCAGAGATTCCAAACTCTTTTGTAAGTGACAAACTAACATCATTCTTTGAATTTTACACCATCCTCTCATTCTTAAAGAAATGTATATACCGTATACAGCTTTTTAAAGTGAATTTAAATCTTTCCCCCCCAGAATTTAACAACAGTCTCTTGAAACAACCAGAGAAACTCCTAGAATGTGAGACTATCAGGACTGTGATTTTTAAAAGTTACAGTCCAACTGCTTGACTCTGTCATTAGTCAATAAAAGAATTTGTGGAAGTCCTATTTATAATCACCTGAATCAAGGGCAGCTAGGTGGTGAAGTAAATAAAGCACCAGCCCTGGATTTCAGGAAGACCTGAGTTCAAATTCAACCTCAGACCCTTGACACTTACTAGCTGTGTGATGCTGGGCAAGTCACTTAACTCGATTACCCCACCAAAAAAAAATCCCTAAATCATTTTTAAAAGATCTCTTAACTCTGAATACCAGAAATTTTCTGAGACAGGAGTAAAGGTGGCATTTGCCTGAATGTGAAGAAGTGGTACAAGTTCTATCTGTTATTTATAACAGATCTCAAATCACAGAGAAAGATAGTGGAGGGGAGAGGACACAGAATTGGCATTTGAGGATCTGGATTCAAACCTTGGCTCTCCTACTTATTCCTTGTCTGACCTAATACAAATCTCAACCTCTCTGGGCCTCTTTTTCTTGCTCTCTAAAATGCAGATCTTGAACACAATCATCTATAAAACAAAACCCAATGCTTTAAAAATAGATGCTTATTGATCTGAAGAACAGCCATGTTAGGGTTCAAAATCTCTTTGTCTTCTTTCAGAGAGGTGTGGCCTCGACAGACAAATGGAGGGGAGGCTCTTCGGAGCTGGGGTGTACAGAACTGAGCAAGAAATTTGGAATTCCAATAAATGTGGAATCTGGTTCGCAACTTTGGTTCTGTTTTAATATTATCTGAAACCTGTCACTTTGCTGCTCTGGTCCTCAATATCTTCATCTGGAAGATGAAGGCATTCCATAAGATGCTCTCTAAGGAGTTTTTGTTTGTTTTCTCTCCCTATTTTACCCAAATCAGAAGTGCTGGGAATACTCCCAGGCCCAGTCCCATTACTGATCGACACAGGAGCTTTGACCTGCTCCATTCCCAACCTTGGTTGGATGATCCCATCTGAGAAAATGTGGTGGCTCTCCATATTAATGCTGAACTTTGTCTGCATACTCAATCAGAATAGTCCATTGCAGCTCAGAACTCTTGAGTTCAAGAGATACTCCAGGCTCAGGCTCTCTAGGACCTAGAATTTTAACCATCCTCCACTCTCCCTAGCTCCAAGGCCCTTTCCAGTTTTACATCCTATGAACTTCAGAAAGATCACAGGTAGACAGCTTGAAGGGAACTTAGAGGTCATTCAATCCAAGCCCCACATCTCACAGATGAGGAAACCTAAGTCAAAAAGCCTTAAATGGCTTGCCCAAGGTAAAACAAAAGAATAAGTGGAAGAGTTGGGATTCTAATGCAGGTCCTCTCATTGCAAGTTGACTACTCTTTCCACTGCATCCCAAGAGGCGATCCTTGGGAGCCAGCGAGTTCATTGATATCCCAATTTCAATTAAAATTTTAATTGTAGCTCTCTCTCAAACAACAGTTATGAAACACTTCTAGATTTCTCATCAAATAAAGTGCATTGCTCTTGATCAGAAGAAAATATAGATTTAAAGAAATAACATTCAGGAGATCCTCCCACATTCACATATATTGTAAATATGTTTGAGGAGCTCTTTCTGTTTTAAGATTTCACATGAAAATATGAGAATAACACAAAACTGCATGTTTTTTATTTCATGTATAATTGAGATTTTCATGACATCAAGTCTTCAATGAGAGAAAATCTTTGGGTCATGATTCACAAATTCTCTGAGGCTTTTTTTGGGTATGTATGACAACTAATAGGAGGCCAATTATTGTATTCATGACTTGCTAACAAGCAAAGCATGGATGGACAGAGGTAATTTTAGACTTTCCTAATGAGTCAGTCTGTCCATCTACCCAGATGACATCAAAAATGCCACAAGCAGGGGCAGCTAGGTGGCGCAGTGGATAGAGCACCAGCCCTGGAGTCAGGAGTTACCTGGGTTCAAATCCGGCCTCAGACACTTAACACTTACTAGCTGTGTGACCCTGGGCAAGTCACTTAACCCCAATTGCCTCACTAAAAAAAACAAATGCCACAAGCATGTTTCCTCTCCCTGATAAAGTTCACAAACTAAATCAGAATCCCACTTTTATGATAGAATGTTAATATTAATTTACTAAACAGGAAGTATAGTATTTTGTCCTTAAATTAATTATCAGTTAATAAAGCCTTTCTTTAAAAAGGATTCAATTCAAATCTGAATGGAATTATTCTCTCTGGGGTGCTTACCCTATAATTCTAAACAATTAAAATGTGCTTATAGTAAATTAAGTTAATTTTTCTAAGCTCACAAATAACAGGATAGGATATTTTAAATACCAAGTACAATGCTAAGAATATTAAAAAACATTCTTTCGATCAAAAAAAGCCAGCAAAAACGTTCCAGTTCAGTTCAAGTAAATTTAATTCAGCAAGCATTCATCAAATGCCTAGGACATGTAAATACTGGAGCGAACAAAGGAAAATAAAATAGTACTTGCCCTCACATGGTTTACATTCTACCAGAGGAATTCAAAGGGTATCCAGATACATAAAAGGTAATTTGAACACAGAAGTGTTGTCATCTTAGTTGGTTTTTTAAATAAGAAATGGCTTTTGAGAGGCAGAAGTACAGTTCTGGCATTTCTGGGGATGGTTTGTAGAAATGAATAAAGGCAGGGGTTGGAAAGTCAAGTATGGGGGACAATCTTGTTCAGTTTTCATAAAATAGTAATATATAAGGGGGCAGCTAGATGATACAGTGGATAAAGCACTGACCCTGGATTCAGGAGGACCTGAGTTCAAATCCCGACTCTGACACTTGACACTAGCTGTGTGACCCCGGGCAAGTCACTTAACCCCCATTGCCCTGAAGGAAAAAAAAAAAAGTAATATATAACTGTCTTGGGGGGGGGAAGAAAATTTGAAACTGGAAATCTTATGAAAACAAATGTTGAAAACTATCTCTACATATAACTGGAAAATAATGAAATACTTTTATAATTAAAAAAAGAAAAGTAATAATAGGCAAATCCCTGATCATTTAGTTTTATTCATCAATAAAACAGGAATTTCAATTGAAAAAAAAAGTAATATGTAACATATAAGGTTGGAAAAGTAGGTTAGATATGCCGTTATATGTCTGACTGCATAAATATATTTTGATGTGGAGATAATAGTGGGTTACTCAAATTTCTCTTTGTTTTGGGGGTTTGGGTTTATTGTATTGTATTTTCATTTGTTTGCTGAGCAAGAGAGTGATATGATCAGTCTGAAAGCTTAGGAACTTTATTTTGACAACAATGCAGGCCATGGATTCATAGTGTGCTCATCTACTTTATTATGCTTCTTATTAAACCACTGAATGTTAGAGCTAGAAGGTCTTAGAAGTCATTTACTCCAATCTCCTCTTATAAAAGTACAAAAAGAAGAGCTTGCCTAAATTCACAGGGCTCATTAACACCAGAACCAGGACAAGAGCACTGGACTCATACTCTAGGGCCATTATGTGTTATATGATCCTACACAGAATAAAAAATATTGTGGATTAAAATTCAGTGCAATAATCCAACAAACATTTATTAGGTCTACTTTGAGCAGAGCATTTATGACAGGTGTTCTTAGATACACAATTTAGATAATACATGTTTCCTATCCTCTTGGAGCATACAGGGGATATGCCACATATACAAATAATAACAATAAGAGTTGACATTTATACAACACAAACAGAAAAGTAAAAGGATATAGAACAAGTGTCAAACTCAACTAGAAATGGGGGCATTAAACTACACATAAGGATCCCTGCTAGCTGCAAGTTGATTTAGAAAACCACATATTAACATTATCTATGTTCTATTATATTTTTATTTATTTTGTTAAATATTTCTCAATTGCACTTTAATCTAGTTCAGGCAGGCCTCCAGGGTTTTGCTGCCCCAATACTGAAGGGCAGGTGGAGAAGGGGGAGGGAGAGGGTTAGGTCATATTTGACTCTGAGATCTCTGGAGAGGAAGATAAGAAGTCACCCTTCAAGTCAAAAAGATCTATGTTTAAAACCCACTTCTGGCACCTACTGTTTATGTAACTCTGGGCAAATTGCTTAATTTTTCATTGCTCCCCCCCCCCCACAGACCCCCAAGCAATCCTCTAAGACTATCTGTATTGGTAGAAGGACTTTCCTCACTGAGTTTCCAATACAAATGACATCACAGGCACAAACCCCATCCACAGCCCCCATTTTTAAAAAGTGACTTACATATAATATCGTCTTTGATTTTTTCCAAGGACCCTGAGTGATAGATAATGTAGCAATCATATCTGTTTTGCAAATGACAAAAGCAAAGCTCAGGGACGTTAAGTGGTTACCCAGGTGGCAAGTGTTAAAGGCAGAATTTGAGCCCACTCCTCTCCTAATTCCAATCCAGTACTTGCTCTGATAAATCACACCGCCTTTTTTTTTTTGGGGGGGGGTGTACCATAAAATAGAAGCAGCTAGATGAATAGAGTTAGAGACAGGAAAAACCTGAATTCAAATCTGGCCTCACATACTTACTAGCTGTGTGACCCTGGGCAAGTCATTTAAACTCTACTTGCCTTAATCCATTGGAGAAGGAAATGGCAAGCCACTACAGTATCTTTGTCAAGAAAGCTCCATGGACAGTCCACAGGATCATGTAGAGTTGGACATGACTAAACTGAACCACAAAAACTATAAAATAATACATACTCAATATATTAGCAAGATTTTGAGGTTGGGGGATGGGGAGAGAAGGCTATTTCTGATTGGTGGTGTCAAGAAATACTTCATGGAGAAAGTAGTATTATAATAGAATAAAGACGGGGCAGCTAGGTGGCACAGTGGATAAAACACTGGCCCTGGATTCAGGAGGACCTGAATTCAAATCCAGCCTCTGACACTTGACACTTACTAGCTGTGTGACTCTAGGCAAGTCACTTAACCCTCATTGCCCCACCCAAAAAAAGATAATAGAATAAAGAAACAAATTTATAATATAGAGAAAGATGAAGGGGGAAGTTTGGTAGGATTTTTTGTTTTGCTGTGCTGTTTTTAGTTTCTGTTTTTATCCCCAGTCTTTAGCATGATGCAGGCATTTTTTTTTCAGATTTTTTCAAATAATTTTAATTCTTAAAATTTATAATTGTATATAAATCTCACAACTCATTCATGAGCAGGCATCAACAGCAAAGCCAGTCAATAACAAATAAAGTATCATGTAAATGCCATATAAAACAACCCCACACACACACAAAGAATCAGACACTTTAAAAAATTTGAACATTTTAGTAACGAATGAAATAATCCAATAATGTGCTGAATCCAGGAATGGAACATAGTGAGCGCTTAATAAAAGCTAGCTAATTTATTGATAAGTACATAGTCCCAGAGGTGGGAAATTTCTGGGTATGAATTTCAGTTTAATGAATAGTCCAGTTTTATTGGCACTTGGTATACATTAAAGTCAGTTTGTAGGGTTTAGAATAGAAAGGGATCTAAGATTCCCTTCTCAAGATTTTCTGATCCTACCTCTTCATTTTACTGATAAGGAAACCAGGAACCAAAGAGATTATGCTATTTGATAAAGTCACACACAGCAGAGCTAGAATCATAACCTAGGTCCTCTGATGACAGTTCTAGTGCTTAATCCATAGTGTACATGAGGAAAAGCTGGAGATGAAGAATGGGATCATTTTGTGAAAGGTTTTGAATACTAGAACAAAAGTGCCTGACACCATACTTGATAGGCATAGAAACCCACTGGAAGACTGTCAGAAGATAATGATGAGACAGCTCAAACAGCATCTTCTACCCAAAGCCTCGTTCAATCCCATAATCATCTACTGCCCTCTTTCCTTGTATTTAACTACTCAAGATTTATTTTTATGTACTCACTGTACATTTCTTCTGTGAGTACTTACATAGGCACTTGTTTCCCCTGATTAGAACATAAGTTCCCTTTAACCAGGGATGGTTTCATTATTTGCATTTGCACCCCCAGTCTCTATGACAGTACCTGCTACATAGAAGGTGATTAATAAGTGTTTGGTGATTAGTAATTGTTTGATGCCTAAACATGTCTGCAAGTGGTATGAAGTACTTTTGGGGAGACCTGGTGGGGGCAGGGGGGAAATGTAGGATAGTGGAGATTTCTTTGGAGACAGTTACCAAAGCAGGAGCACAGAAGAGGGATTTGAGGGATTAGACATGGTAAGTGGTTTACATGAGACGTGAGAGAAGAATCAAAGATAACACAAATGTTTTGAACACACAAGAATGGATACTCCACTGACACAAATAACAAAATTAGAAAAACAGATTTAGGGGTGGGTGGGAGGGGGGTAAAATAACAAGCTTGATTTATACAGGCCAGTCTGGCTATCATAGCTTTCTGAGTTGAAAAGGGTGATTCTCATGGGTAGGAAGCAAACCTATATGCATGCACATTTGCAAATGGTGATAACTGCTCACTTGGGGGAAGTACTGAATAACTTTGTGGCAATCTGAAAATCCATAGAGGAAGGATATGCTATGAACAACTTTCTCGGTAAATTTGTAGGCTATACCTCTGACTTGTCTTCCTTTGCCTCCAAATCTCTAGAGAACTTGCCTTCAGTGACTGTCTCTACTGAAACTTCCAAAATAGGTTTGTTTTATTTTAGATACAGCCAAATACGCTAGAGGCAAGTGAATTGCTGAGTAGCAAGAGGGTGACTGAATGATTGAAATAGCCAAATCTTCTCTTTAATTTCTATAGTGTAGGGTATAGCCCATGGCTACTATGAACAGACATTCCCAAGGAGAAAAGAAAAAATATATATATATTTAAAATTAACTGTAGCCACTCTCTGGGGAGGGTGCTAAAAAAAGCAGTAACATGGCAAGCAGTAAAGGGAAAAAGAAAGCGCGGGGAGAAATAAGCTCCTGGATAATACATAAACTGATAATTAACCCCTTGGATAAAATCAAGATTTGTGAGCTTTTAATTTGTGGAAAGATTTTTCATCTGCTAAAGAATATGTGGATTTAAAGTAGATTTTCATTATAGCAGGAAGAAATCCATAATCATTTCAAAGACTTGTGCCTGACAAATTCAGAATCAATTTCAATGGCCTCCCTACATGGAATTCTTTAATTACAGAATCATAAATTTAGAGCTAGAAAGGTGCTTAGGAGTCATTTACAGATGAGAAAACTGAGGCCTAAAGAGAACTTGCCTGAGGTCCCATGGGTGGTTGGCAGAGCAGAGATATCATATCAGCTTCTTTAGTTCTAAATAGTCATCTGCTTCCAGACTCAGTCTTTGTTCCACTGTATCCTGAATCACTCAGAAGGATTCAAGTAGATGACCATCAAAATCCTTTCCAAGTCAAGTGCAGTGCCTGATCCAGAGCATGTGTATATGAAGTGTCTACAGGACTGACTTGTGACATTACTAATGATTTTCTGATGCAAAGCTTTGGGCCAATTTTCAGATTGCTGTACATGAGAAAGTATGTTTCATGGCCTTTGCTGTCCAGTCATTCAGTTGTGTCAGATTCTTTGAGACCCTATGGACCATAGCACGCCAGGCCCTTCTATCCTCCACTATCTCTCAAAGCCTGTCCAAGTTCAACGTCCATTTTTCCATGGTACTATCTATCCATCTGATCCTCTGCTATCCCCTTTTCCTTTTACCTTCATGGACCTACTACTAGTAAAAATATGCTTTGAGATTCTTTGTTCTACTAGTCAAAGAGGGCGCGTAAAGCACGAGAGTTCCTCAATCTATGTGCCCATGAAGCCCATGCTGGAAGGAAATACAAACATGTATACGTACATACACATGTATGTATATATGTATGTATGAATAATCATTTTTGTTAATGGATTACAGCATTCATTGGAAATGTACTGCAAAAATCTATTTTCTTACCAGATATTTCCACCTCCATCTGAAATACACCCTGGTTTTCTTTATGATGAAATTGTTCATGAGTAGCAAGCTGTTGGCATTGAATTTTTTTAAATAAAATTTTTCAAAAGTTATGGTTTTGTTGCCTTATATTTTCCTTCCCTGGGGAATCTCTCATATAAAGTGTTCCATGGACTTTGGAGATCTATGAAAGACTCCCTATTTAATATTCCAACTAGTGCGTTAGCTCCTACACATAGCTCTTGCAAGATTGACCATACGTGAAATTTGAATGTAGATTACAGTGTTTCAATTTAACAAGATTAAGGTGTGATTAGATTGGTTATTTTGTAATTTCATACTTTCTCCATTAAGGGAAGTCAGCATTTAAAACCAGTCTCTATCTTTTTTTAACAGCACTTCTGGAGGGAAAAAATAAAAAAATGCTTACAGTATTATGTTACTATTCAGTTCCTTTAGTTTGATCATTCTCTCTTTTTTTCCTTCCTTAATGGCCCTCTGACATGCTTGCCACCACACTCATTGTAGAACACAATGAAGATAAGAAATAAGTTTGGAACCCTCTGAATATTCTGAGTTCATACAAAACAGATAGTAGCTTGATGGAGCTCTTTCCCCTAAGTCCTATAGAATGTGTCTGATTGTCCAGAGATCTAATAGTTCAATACTTTAGCTTTCACCAACTTGAAGGACTGTTCTTGTCCTTCTTTTCATTCAGGTGATTCAGCTTTCTGGATCACAACAGGTGGTATATTTGGATTTGGCTGTATTTTTTGTTGTTGTTCAGTTGTTTCAATCGTGTCCGACTCTTTGGGACCCCATTTGGGGTTTTCTTGACACTGATACTGGAGTGATTTGCCATTTCCTTCTCCAGCTCATTTTACACCTGAGGAAACTGCAGCAAAGAGGGCTAAGTGACTTGCCTAGGGTCACACAGCTAGTAAGTATCTGAGGTAAGATTTGAACTAGTGAAGATGAGTTTTCCTGACTCCAAGTTTGGTACTCTATCCATTGTGCCACCTAAATGTCCCATTTTCAGTATGCCAAAGTATTAATATACAGTGAAAAGAGTGTGGGATTTGTTATACGAAAAGTCTGGGTTGGAATCCCAGCTCTTCCACTTACTCCCTGTGTGACACA
This sequence comes from Dromiciops gliroides, assembly GCF_019393635.1. Taxonomy (NCBI): domain Eukaryota; kingdom Metazoa; phylum Chordata; class Mammalia; order Microbiotheria; family Microbiotheriidae; genus Dromiciops; species Dromiciops gliroides. Next base: position 339,602,456 of record NC_057862.1, on the reverse strand, counting down.
GGGGCAGTTACAAAAGTTCTCTGAGTCTCAGGTTCATCATCTCCAGATCCCAATCTATGATTCTATGAATGCCCTAATTTCTTCCAGAGGGTGTTAGAAGCATTAATGGTCATCTAACTAATTCCTCTTTTGATCAACCTAAGAAAATAATACACATTGTTTCCTTGTGGATCCAGAACTTTCTCACCTGGCTGAGCTTACCTTCCAGTTAATATCTATAAGCTCAAACAGTCCTCACTGCCCCAAGGATACTGAAAATAAAAAGTTCATTAAAATTGTAAATCATCTTCATAGAAGGGGAAAAAAACATGGTTTGGGGTTCTTCATAATTTTTTTCCCAATCATAGGGCTTTGAAAACTAAGAAAAACAAAAAAAGAACAATATTCTAATATTCCTTTGTAAATTATTCCTATCAGGACCCAGACAAACTTTCAAAGGAAAGTAAAAAATCAAACCTGAGGCTGACAATATGCCTCTATCTATGGAAAAAAATACAGAGCTTCTGGAAGTAAAGATAGTGCCACTTTTATGCTGAATTTTCTCTTCTTTTTGACCGGATATCATAAAAGAACAATTAATCTATTATTTAATTTAAAAGTTTAATTAATTCACATGCGGCTTAAGTGCCATATCATAAGCTTCATATCTTGACACTGTGAAACACATTTGTAAATTACATAAATGTCAAGGTGGAATTCCTGTTGATCAAAATGTAACACATATACAATAGAAATCTTACCTATATAGTAAACAGGACAGTTGGTTCATTCTGTAATTTTACATTTTAATTTCCAAGTAATCAGGCAAAAACACAGCACTTGAAATGCTATATTGTAATGTGTCACGGACATTCAGGTACATTACAAGATGTGTATATTACATATATGAAAGACTTTCTCCTCCCCAAACTTCTACATCTATCCTAAATTAAAAGGGAAAAGTATTTTGAAAAAATACACTTAGCAATAAAGACATTTGGGATAAATTCAACTCTGGTAAATAAGAAGGTTGATTTTTTTTTTATTGTTCTTATGATATGATGATATGGAAGAAAATGGATATTTCCCATTTAAGTGTGATAGTGAAAAATGCAAATCACTACCTGTTAAGAGGGAATGGTTCACTTTAAAAGCGGGGGTTACCAATAAACAAACCACCCACACTTCACTTTGATTTACTCTACAGTGGAACCATGTGGAATCTCTTTGTCTTCTGTAAAGAGAAGCCTTTTCAAACCTAAACACAGGAGAACAATAGCAGTATGGAAGGCATTCTTTGCACAAGGTAAATGGAGCCACTGGGGCTACTATATAAGGTATTTTTTTCTTACTCTAACAGATTGCCAAATTATCACAGCATCAACAGCATGAGAGTCGACAAAACTGCTTTATTAACTCAGAATGCTGGGATATTATGAATCACACCTGCATGAAAACAAACACTAACATTTTGCTCATATATATCTACATATAATATATGTCTGAAATATTATAGTATTCATACATAAACAATTGGTCACCATTTTTAAGCCCAGATTTCCAGTGCTTTTTCCACAGTTTCAAGTCCCCTTAGAAAAATAATTGCACACCTGAATGAACCAACCTTAACAGTTCACTGACATGACAAGCTTTCCAATAGCCAAACCAAAATTCTGTTTAGTCTCAAAATTCTCTAGTCCAGGAATTTTTTTTTCTAAGTTAGTTTTAATCTGGAAAAGGGTTTAACAAGGCCAGGTGTGAAACCAGGAAAGTGTATTTTGCCCAGTTTGGATTTCTCAGCATGTGATAGCATCCTGGCTTGAGGTACTATTTTGTTTGCCAATACCCATAATGCTCTTCTAGCCCACCGCTATTTCGCAGCAGTACTGGTGTCCAACCTCTGGCAACAAATTGAAAGGTTTGGATGTGCTGGTAAGTTACAGAGTTGCTCCCTGATTCGAAGATAAAGAATTGCTTGCTGTTAGGTAGAATGATTGTGACAAACTAAAGCCAAAAAAACTTTGACAATTTTTACAGGAAAGTCTTCATGGGTCCATTTCCAATTCAAAAAGCCCTTCACATCAGGTACATTTTTTTTTCATTCTCTTTGTCCAGTGTTGGTAAAGGGACAACAGTGCATTATTTTGAAATTCCATTTTATATCATTTTGGTAAAGCCAAGGGAGGTGACAAGATTATTATTTCTTAAATACCAGATGCCACATCAATGTCTGCCAAATGAACCAACCCTGGAGACTTTTTTGTGTTGTGGGAAATACATAGGTTAACACATTCTTAGGAAGAAAGACAGGGATAGAGACTGGACCTGTGATTTCATTGCTACAGGGAAATTCCTGATGAGCAACTCTTTACCAGTATGTGTTGGCACCATCTCTGAAATTTATAGTCTTAAGAGAGTTCCCTAGAACACTGAGAGGTTAAACAACATGCCCAGTGTCACACATCCACTGTGCCAGAAGTGGGACGTTAGTCCAAATCTTGTTGGTTTCAAGACCAGTTCCTCTATCCACTGTATCTATCTCCTGAAAATGACAGCTATCAAGAAATCACATAATTTGAAGAATCTCAGGTATGTCCAAAACATCATGAACATTTTCTCACGCAGGCACCTCCTCCAGAAACTTGTAAAATGATTGTGAGCAATGTAATAAATGCACTTGTTATTTTCATCCATTAGCAACAACTAAGAAAAACCTATTTGTCCTGTCACCTAATCTCACCACTGATAAGATACTCTAAATCATAAAATTGAGGCATTTTGCAAAAGAGCTACACATGGGTCCACCTAAAATGACCAAACAAACAGTAGAACTCAGAGAACCAGACGTCTGAAACATATCCCCAAAATAACTTGGTCAATTCCTTTACTTCAAGGTCAGGAAATACCTGCACAAATACTTTCACTCTTTGGATACTTCTTATAAGAACTGATCACCACCAAAAGAAGAAAAGAAACCAATCCTTATCATTGCTCACTTCCCTATCTTTTTCCTTAGTATTAACATTCTTATTGTTGGGAGGTCTCATTGATGCTCTAAGAAATGAGCCAGACTCCCTTTGTTTCCCTTCCCTTTCTTTACAAGACACCGGTTTGTCCAGTAATGTAGTAAGTAGGAAGACAGGTACACAAAAAGAAGAGAGCTCTTCCCATCTTTAAGAAATGTATAATTGACCTTTACACAATACCCCTGTATAATCTACCTGAACACCATACAATAGGGTGAAGTGGGACCATTAACACCCTTGTTCTACACATAATACTTTAATTAATCCTGCCTAAGCTTTTCAGGGGCAGCCAAGTCATACTTCTGACCCTTGTGAACTCATTCAGTGAAGACTTCTATCACCCTGTGCTTGTGTGTCTGATTTTTTTTTAATCTAAGTGCAATTCTCTCTATTTACCAGAATTAAATTTCATCTTGTTAAATTGGACTCATCATTTCAGCCTCTTAAATTCTTTTTGGATTATTATTTGGATTATTGGGTTACATTTTTCACAGAAAAAACTGGACATTTTCAGCTTTATGTCATCAACAAATTTTGTAGTGAATCTATCAGTGATTTGTGTTTACTGAAGAAAACTATTTTTTCACTTAAATAGCACTCCTTTTCTAGGACTTAAAATTAAATTTGTTATGGTTTTGAGAAACTGAGAAAATGCTATTAAAGAGTAATATTTTATCCAAAAATAAAAAATTCAGTTCCTCATAAAATAGTTGAAAGTTGGTGGCACAGTGGATAAAGCACCAGCCCTGGATTCAGGAGGAGCTGAGTTCAAATTTGGACTCAGACACTTGACACTTATGAGCTGTATGACCCTGGGCAAGTCACTAATCCTCATCGCCCTGCAAAATAAATAAATAAATAAATAAAATAGTTGAAATTATAATCTATTACAAGGCCTAGAACTATACACCCAGTGACTGATCAAGGCAATATAAACTTAACACATGTATTATAGCAATTGAAATAATTCACTAGCTCCAACATTATTACACAAGCATATAATTTGTACAGACTACAGGAAGACATGGGGGGAGTTTTCAGGATTATGACTTAGGGGTTTCATCTGAATTTGTTGCTATTAACTAGTTTCAATAAACTTCTTTTAATTGTATAATTACAAATAATCTGCTATTCATAAATAACTTTCATGGGGTAGACCTACTTACCATCATTATCATTTAGCTTTCAGTGAATTATTAGCAAGTTATGTCTAGTATAAACAATATGAAAAGAAATTAATTTACAAAAGATGATCTTGTAATTTCATTTTAAAACAGTCCCTATCCTTGTATTTTACCATATTGAAAGGTGCCTGTTATTGACTTTATGTTGGACTAAATTTGTTGCAGTTTCCATAGCAGTGGCAGAAACAACATGTGAAGATATTATTAGTAGGGGTGAAAAAATACATGTGAAACAAGAATATATGAATATTACAAAATCTCCATATTTGAACAAGGATTCCCTCCCCTCCCAGCAACATTCCTGGCTTCTAAACTTCTAAGTCATGCTTTCTCATTATGGAACAATGCCTAGGGCCACCTCACTGGGAACATCTGATCATCCTAGCTTCTTTCTCTACTTGGAGCATCCTTGTGGGAAGCCTGACTTCTCCCATTGGTGAGTTCTGCCTGGAGCTGCCATTTTGTGGAGGAGCCCAGGCCAGACTTTATCCTCCCCATGGCAAGATCTCCCCTTTTCAGCAACCTTTTGTGGGTTATTTTTTCCAATTAGAATATAAATTTCTTCTACCTTTCATTTAATCTTGTATTTGTATCCTCACCTCTTAGAATAGAGCCTGGTACAGAATAAGTGCTTCTATCTCCCCTTCCTTCCTTCCTTCCTTCCTTCCTTCCTTCCTTCCTTCCTTCCTTCCTTCCTTCCTTCCTTCCTTCCTTCCTTCTTTCCTTCCTTCCTTCCTTCCTTCTTCCCTTCTATTCCTTCCTCTCTTCTACCACAAAAGTGGTCATCTGATCTGTTTGAGAGCCTTCAAAAAAGGAGAACCCACTAATTTCTAGGACAATTCATTCTACTTCTGGATAGCTAAAAGTTAATGAGTTTTCAATTTTTTTAATGAGTTTTTATCAAACTTAAATGTCTTTCTTTGTAACTCACCCACTGTTCCTAACTCTGTCCTGTGGGTTCAAGCAAAGTAAGTCTTATCTCTCAGGTGACAGCCTTTTAGACATGTGAATATGGGTATCATGCCCAGTCCTTGCCCCCAACTGCAGTGTTTTCTAAGCTATGAAATGTATTTGAGCTTCTTCACCCTCTTGGTGATTCTCCTCTGCATGCTCTCTCCCTTATCAATGTCCTTCCAAAACTGTAACACCCAGAATTGAAAATATTGCTCCTTATGGGGTCAGACGAAGACATAGTACAGTAGGACTATCACTTCCTTACATTTGGATGCTATGCCTTTCTTGAGCTGTATTTTAGAAAATGCCGGTCTCCCACCTTAAAATAACTAAAATTTATTTGATCTAACAATAAGAAGGGTTTTATAGAAAATTTTTTAAAAAAACATGACAAGAGCAATCCAAGCTTCTTTCTTGAAATCAAACTAGATATTATTTTAGTGAATGGCAGCAAAAGATTTAGAAATAGAGAGGGTATATTATTTCTTAGTTAGTCAGGCAACAGGAATTTATTAAGTGGTTTTTATATGCCAGTCACTTTACTAAGCACCAGGAATATAAAAAAGACAAAAATACCATCCTTGTGCTAAAAAGTGTTCATTGAATTAAAAATTTTTATTTTATTTTTAATTAACAGAAATCCATTTTCTCTCCTTCCCACTTCCTACTCATGGGGAGAAGAGGAAAAAAATTAAAGTCCTTCTAACAAATGTTCACAGTCAAACAAAACAAATTATAGAGATAACATGCAAAAAAACCCCAAAACAACCCAAAAACAACCCTCAAAAGGGGCAGCTAGGTGGCCCAGTGGATAGAGCACCGGCCCTGGAGTCAAGAAGACCTGAGTTCAAATCGAGCCTCAGACACTTGACACATATTAGCTGTGTGACCCTGGGCAAGTGACTTAACCCCAATTGCCTCACCCCCCAAAAACAAAAACCCTCAAAAAACAAACAAAAAACCCCTCAAACCCTATACCAGGAAGGGATTCTTTGAGAAGGGTCCATTGATTGGGGCCTCAATTTGAAACACACAAAATTCAATGTGTTCATAGACTATTTGGAAAGAAGACAACTCATCTTGGGTAGCCAATGCACTTGTCTATTTCAGAAATTGTCTCAATCTGCTAAAGATAGATTTTTGATAGGTATATTATTATATTATTATTCTAAAATATATAGTCCATTGGTTTCTATTTCTTTCACATGATAGAGTATCTGGGATTAGTAGGAACTTCATGATAATAGTCACCAGTTTGAAACTCTATTAATATTCATAACAATCTCCTAAGGTAGCAAGTACAAGTATAATTACCCTTATTTTATAACAAAGACTAGAGGAACTGCAGGCAGGATAGTAAAATCCAAAGAGTCCTGGCCTGGATGTGAGGGGACCTGGTTGAAAAACTAGTTTTGATGATTACTAACAATATAACTTTGGACAAGTCATTTAACTTTCCTGGGCCTTAGTTTCCTAATTTTAAAAATGAGGAGGCTGGACTGAATGGCCTCTGAAATAAATCCCTTCCAGCCCTAAATCTTATCTTATAATTATCTTATAAGTAAAGTGAGACTACCAAGGTTACAGAGCTAGGAATTAGCAGAGCAAAGATTTGAAACCAGGTCATTCTTTATTCTAAGTCAAGGACATTGTACATTATATCATGGATACAAAAAGAAAGGTAGAAAGCACTAGAAACCGCCCGTTCCTTCTGGCCAAAAAACAGTATAGTATAAGACACTTATAGAGACTTGACTACTTGAGTGAATCTTGGATTCTCCTGTGTTTTTATTCTCCTTTTGCTTTGAAATTTACGGCATTTTGACCCCTTAAATTTCTGGAATTATACAATTAATGAAAATGACTATGATTTGGAAGAATATCACAGAGAGTTGTTACTGAATTCTTATGATAAAATTCCTAAGAATTGTTCCAAGAAAGTCTGCCATGATATCCTAAAATATTGATTAAAAAATATATATAATATACATTTTCACATACATCCCTTCCCTCTACTTTACCCAGATGGCCATCCTTTGTAACAGAGAATAAGAGAACAAGAGCAAAAGTGAGAGAAGGAAGGGGAAAGATAAGAGGGGGAGAAGGGAAAAGAGGAAGAGAAGAAAGAGAAGCAGTAAAAGTGACAGAGAAAAAAGGGATGAGAGAGAGAAAAGGAGAAAGTGAAAGAAAAAAAGAAGGAAGGAAGGAAAGAAGGAACAAAGGAAGGAAGGAAGGAAGGAAGGAAGGAAGGAAGGAAGGAAGGAAGGAAGGAAGGAAGGAAGGAAGGAAGGAAGGAAGGAAGGAAGGAAGGAAGGAAGGAAGGAAGGAAGGGGGAAAAGAAAGACCAAAAGACAGACAGAAAGACAGTGAGAGAGAGAGAGAGAGAGAAAGAGAGAGAGAGAGAGAGAGAGAGAGAGAGAGAGAGAGAGAGAGAGAGAGAGAGAGAACAAATGAAAGAAAGAAAAATAAATTCAGCAAAACTAACCAACACATCAACCAAATCTGGCAGTCTGGCAACATTCTACAGCCAACGTTCCCCCACCTCTGCAAAGAAAGACTGGAGGTGCATTTTCTTTCCTCATCTCTTCTTTGGGGGCAACCTTGAACATTAAAATTAAGTAGCATTCATTTTCAGTTTTTCCCCCTTTCATTTACATTGTGGGAGCAATTATGCATATTGTTTTCCTTGTTCTGCTTTCTTTACTCTGCAACAGTTCATTTAAGTCTTCCCATGTTTTTTTCTGAATTATTAATATTCATCGTTTATTACAACATTCCACTATATTCATATGTCACAATTTATTTAGGCACTGCCTATTGGGTATCTGCTTTGTTTCCAGTTCTCTGCTACTACTAAAAGTACTATAACAAATATTTTGTCATAGTATCTGTTGTTTTTTTTTTAAAGAGACACTTCCATGCTAATTGTATGACCACAGGACAATTGTCATATGAAAGAATGGGATGAAATGATCTCTAACATCTCTCAATCATCAACGATCAAGTTCAACTATGTTGTGCACTAAATCTTACCAATATACTAGGTGTTCCATTATATATTTAAGAGATCCCAGTCCTGAAAAAAAGACATTTCCAAATAGCAATCCTGTCTCACACAAGTTGTTTTGTAGGGGAGAAAATTCATGCATGTTATATATGAAATAGCACAGTGCTTATGATTTGTGAACACATGCAGCATCTTGTAAGGCAATAATTTCCCACCCAAAATGTTTGTTTAAAAATGAAGATTTGCATAGTCTGTGCCTAGGCATATTCTGTACTGGTCGTTCAAAAACAAGCCACACATACATACAAGTTTAACTTTAAAGCATTTAAATGGAGCATGAGAGAAAGCTGTAGTATATGCAATGCCTGGATGGGTACACTGCCTCTTCCTCTTATTGGGAGCTGATAAATGTAAAGACAGTCAACAGGGACAGATTGAACACCCACTAGGTGTGAAACCGTGTAAGGCTTAGGGGCTTCTTTTATGTCTTAAAGAAAGAAAAGGGAAAGCAAATAAAGCTTGACTTCTGACTGAAAACAAGATTTTAAATTTCTATTATGCAACATGAGGCAAAAAGTTCAATATTCTATTATTCTTTCCCTTCCAAAAATTATTCCTACACAACAGAAAAGCTAAGCATTGAATATTGCAGTTCATGTTTCTACCCTGAGGCTTAGTAAAGAAGCTCGATATAGATAGTTTCCTTGCTTAGCACAATGGGCATGTTCCTGAAACTTGCATGTAGTTCATATTCTCCTACTGGGTAACACTATAATTTTAGAGAGTACTCTATCTCCATTTCTAATTGATCTTCAATTGGCAGGGAGTTCCTAATACTATCCAGGTATCTTTCTGCCAGCCAGGCTTGCTTTCAAGTGGCTAATGATCTGCAAGCCAATACATTAATGAACTTAGTAAGGAAGATACTTTCTTTTAAAAAATACCCATAATCTTATGGCAAAGTGAGGTATTCTTGAGGGTTGTTTTTTAAATAACCCTGTCTAATTTATGTGTTTTCTTAAATTGCTATTTTTCACAAATTATTTTTTCCTGAAGAAAGACTTGTTCCAGAAATCCTTTGAAAGAAATTTGCCCAGTTTTGAAGTAGCTGAATGGTTTGTTTTAGAATCCTGAAAGAGCCCAAGCAGGTCTAGCCATGATGATACGACTCAGTGTTAGTGCATCTCAATAACTTTTTTTTTTTTTGCAAGCAATGGGGGTTAAGTGACTTGCCCAGGGTCACACAGCTAGTAAGTGCCAAGTGTCTGAGGTTGGATTTGAACTCAGATACTCCTGAATCCAGGGCCTGTGATTTATCCACTGTACCACCTAGGTGCCCCGATCTCAAGAACTTTTAACAAGTGTTTTGAAAATAAGAAGGTGGGTATGGCAATTCTACTTAATTCTGAACTAAAATATCTTATGGCCACATACTATAAAGATGACATCATTCTTCCAATAAAGATGATCTCACCCACACACTAGCTGGTAATAGACTCAGAATAGTCCTATCAAGGCACTCAAATAAGATGACACCACATGACTTGCAATATGGAAGGCAACAGGTTGTGATGTGGGACTGAGCTGATAGTGTTGGGCACTAAGGAGAGGGGCAAATGGGAGAAATGAGCAGAAATAGGCAGCCAGTAAGGAGTAGAGGGAAGAGAGTAGAAGTGTTTTATAAAGATATTTTGAGGATTATCATTAATATATACATGTACTCCTTCTCCAACCAATATTATTCATTACTTGCTAATAGTTTCCAAAGGAGACTCTTTTGGTATCTTATTGTCACTAAGTACTTGCTGAATAATGTAGAGCACAAGCTCCCCACCCTTGTTTGTTTGTTTGTTTTGTTTTGTTTGTTTTTTGCAGGGCAATGAGGGTTAAGTGACTTGCCCAGGGTCACACAGCTAGTAAGTGTCAAGTGTCTGAGGCTGGATTTGAACTCAGGTCCTTCTGAATTCAGGGTTGGTGCTTTATCCACTCTACCACCTAGCTGCCCCACCCCACCCCTTGTTAAAAAGCATTCACATATTTCAGGATAAGATCAAATGTGAAATCCTCATCTTTGGAGACACTATGGAATTTATTTTCCAAATTTTCCTGGTTATTTCCACTGTAAGAGGAGAAGAAACTAAATTGTTTATTGCTTACTAGGAGCTAAGTACTTACCTAAGGTGCTGGCAACAGTTTTGGCAGATAGACATTAACTCTTTTTTGGCCACTCAGAAACCACAGGAAACAGTGAATTGGACAGTAGTAAAATGATCTTTGACACCCTCCTGGCCTGAAAGAGTTAATGTGCCTCTCTAAGAAAGGAACTTAATATCAGAGAAATAGCAAACAATGATGCCAGTAAGAAGAAGAGAGTAAGATTTGTAGACAGCTAAATGTGTGCGTAGTTCTTTCTGTTCAATAAAATCTACATATATTGGTGTAAATAGGCCTATAAATTGCATTAACCCAATATCGAAATGAAAAGAGATATAAGCAAGTCTTTGTATGCCCAATGGCATTTTAAAAATAAAACTCACTGCAAACTCATTAATAGCTACAGAAATCATGACACCTTCATGAGAAATGTGATGCCAACCCCAACTTATCTAATATTTCAGAGATAACAACACCCTGTAATGTTGTACAATAATTTTAAAACAGATTGAATGTAGTATTGCAATTTTCATAGAGAAAAAAAAGTCTGAACATTTTGTGATTTTTCTTTTTTGACACATTAATTGCTCTCCCATACACTAGGAGAACAAAAGCAGCGGCATGCCATATTTATTCAATGAAAGTTGAGCCACAGGGGTTGTGGTACATTCTTCCTCCAACACTAGCCAAATTATCTCAGTGCCCAACTTGTAAGAGGCTGCAATAATACTCCATCATTTCTGAACGCTGGTCGGGTTATGCATCATTTTAACAGCACGGTGGCAGATTGTGATCATCTTCATGTTATAGGAATCTAGAGATAAGTGGCAGGCATGGTGAGTCATTTTCATACATTCTCATTCTGAACGGAAACCTTAAAGAGATAGAAATTGTTCAGCTCTGATGTAGAATGCTCATTAGCTCAGGTAGCTTAGGGGTGCATTTATGGCTGTGGGTGAAGTCATCCAATTTTTAGTTTTACTTTCAAAAGTCCAAAGAATAAATAAATAAATATGTGTATATGTATATCTATATGAAGAAAGATCTCCAAATAAAAGTAAATTAGGAATACACAAACTTTAAGTATGTACTCTGAAAAAAAAAACTAATCAATGTATATTTTGATTTATTTTGTTCATATCACATATTCCCCATCAGAGAAGTTGGTTAAGTTTTGCTATTAAAATGCATCTGGAAAAATAAGAGTTTTAGTTGATTTATTTCATCATAATGTATTTGTATGCACTGAACATCTATTGCTTAGCTACTTGAATAGAAAAGACATTCAGCGTGTTTATGCCAATTCAACTGCCATCAACATCCGAATACCCACAAAAAATCATCATCAGAGATAATCAGTCCTTTTGGTAAAGGCACAAAGCACTTTGGAAAAACTTAATTGAAAACTGGACACAACTGGGTGATGATTGATGATGAATAAGATGATGATGAATTAATTTATTTCTTAATGAGCAGCCTCAGATACTTCATTTCCTCTTGGAGATTAGCATATTTAAATACAATATGTTATGTTTCTCTATAAGATCTAATCTTTTAAGCACTATGCTGATTTCAAAGACTATTTTAATAAGAGGGAAAGAAACAAAAATAATTTTGCATACAGCTAAGCATGTGAGAATACAGTTTTTGAGGTGTGTTTGTGGGTACTTGCACATAGCACTGAATTTACAGTACTAATTGGATTCAGATTATGTCAATTTAGTAAGTCATATAAACTATAAATGAAATGTTATCATTGACAGTGGCTTCTTCCATTCCTTGTGATGTCACAAGAGCAAAATTTAGTTTCTAAAAATAAAGTTTCATAAGTTAAATCATGATTTCCTTTTTTTCTATTCATTTCCTCTTAATGCTTTTTTTTAAAAGAATTTAATTTCTTTGAGGTTTAATTAGTTTCCTTTCTTTTCAGCGTTCTCCTGAGGTATCTTCAAATAAGAGGAGAGGCAAGGGATTTAGTTTAAAAGCAGCATTACACCAGGGTTAGCAAAGGATATCAAAGAAATAAAAGAATTATAGGGATTTAATGGAACTTGAGTCCATCTTGGGGGGACATGGATGTATGGATGTACTTGGATGTAAGTTGTATTTGCATCTATCACTGTGTTCTTTCCCTCCATCCTCTTTCAATTGGAAGAATTTTTAGGGGAAAAGCCACTTTTTCCATTTTATTCTTATTCCCCAATGCATCTAGCAAACTTCTCCAGAGACAAAGGACATACAATGAATGCTGTTGTCTGACTGATAAGACATGATCCATATTTAACAGATGCTAAAGAAAACAGCCTTACCTATCTATCTCAACTTTCATTCCCCTAGTCTCTCTACTCCACCACCCCCTCCAAAAGGAGTGCAAAAGAGGATTGAAATGATAGGTTTTCTCCCATGACATCATCATGGATTTGCCTGAAACAAAATGATTACCTTAATTAATGCTATTTTTGTCTTAGTACCACCATCACCTAACTTGAGTGCTACCACATGGTAGATGTTTAATAAAAGTTTGTTGAATTGAATTGCACTGAATTGAATATTTGACCAATTTGCAACCCTCATTTCTCTAACCTTTCTGATAGCAAAGCTTATATTGTAATAGTAGTGCTCATAACAATTGAAGTTGCCCCATATTGTCAGCTTGATAAATAATTGGGTCCCAGAAGGACTGGCAAAGAGCCCTGATGATCTATAGCTACAAAGAACATTGACAAATTATGATCAGACTGCCTTTGTTCCAAACACAGCCAGTCTCAATATAAACTCAAAATGGCATAGAAATTGTGTAGTATATAGCAGTCAGATAAATGAAGCCCCCACCTGTCACTTGGAGACCCACCCCAATACAGAGGTCAACAGATAATGATAATAATAATGATGACAATAATTATAATCATGACATAATAATAATAATAGGTGAATAGGCTGGAAAGTGTACAACTTGGGCCCATTGTCATCCCAGTGTTTGCCTTTGTCCCTAAGGCAATGAAGGGGAACTTTGACTATCTTCCCAGAAGAGGGACAAATAAAATTCAAACAGCTATTATCTGAAACAGGGGGAAAAAATCACTTGAGGATTTTAAGCACTGCCAGTATTGTGTAGCACAGGGCAGCTGGTTGGCTAAAAGTGTATGTCAGCTGTCAATGGCTTGCGTGACCCAGTATCAGGATAAAAAATGATGAGGACAACAAAGACAACAAAATTGTCCTAAACCCTTGGCTACTTGATGATTACTCTTGTGGAAAAGTCTTCTAAGAAAATGCAGTTTTTCAACTTGGCCAACATTTCTGAAATGTCTGCTTTGGGGTGGGCACTACACCAGGGACTGGAGGTGTAAATGTAAAAAAGATAGTCCTTGGGGGCAGCTAGATGGCGCAGTGGATAGAGCACCGGCCCTGGATTCAGGAGTACCTAAGTACCTAAGTTTGAATCCGGCCTCAGACACTTAACACTTACTAGCTGTGTGACCCTGGCCAAGTCACTTAACCCCAATTGCCTCACAAAAAAAAAAAAAAAAGAACTGAAAAAAGATAGTCCTTGGCCATCAGTTGCTTACTTTCCTTTGGATCTTCCTTGAGAATCTTAAGTTCTACTTAGGCACCTCACCTGATGTAACATTTACCATCTGAATAGTTAATAGGGAACACCTTGATCACATTTCTAATACTGATACCTTTCACTCATCAAAAGAACACAACTCCAAGCAGTGTTGTATGAATGAATGGAGAGAATATACATAAAGCTCAACCTGTTTCAGACTAAATTTTGCCCAATAAAAGGGCAAAATTTTGGTGCTAAGGAGCCTACAAATTTCTTAGAGCAAGAGAAAGTATCAAGTATTTGTTGTTGTTTAGTAGTTTTTCATTTGTATCTGACTCTTCATGACCCCTCCTGGGGTTTTCTTGGCAAAGATAATGGAATAGCTTGTCATTTCCTTCCCCAGCTCATTTTACAGAAGAAGAAACTGAGGCAAACAGGATTAAATGACTTGCCCAGGTTCACATAGCTAATAAGTATCTGAGGCTGAATTTGAACTCATGAAGGTGTATCTTCCTGATTCCAAGCCCAGTGCTTTATCCATTCAACCACATAGCTGCCATAATGAAGATTAAATAAACTTAATTCCTCTTTTGATCTTTGGAGGAGGTATTATAAATTCTTGTGGCAAAGTTTGGCTCTCATATCATTTCATCAACTAAATATGAGAGAGAGAAAAAAGAAGCTGAGAAAAAGAAACAAAGACTTTCCTCATTGGTAGAGAATGATTACCTGATGCTTATTATTGGAGAGTATGGGAAAGAAGAGATACTAATTCCTTCAGCTATGGGCTTTGAGCGAGAACTCACTCACTTTCAGGTTCTCTTCAGAAGAGGTCCCTGGAGAGAGAGAAAGATTTCAAAAGTGGGGAGATGATCCAGGCACTAGTTCTTCTACCTGTCACTTTCTTCTTGGAGTTTATCTCTTTTTCTAGGGACCTTTCCCTGAATAGAAATTTGAATCATCTATGTCTTCTTTTGAAGCAGGAAGTCAAAGAACAAGGGGAGGGAAGATTTGTTAAAACTATCTTGTTCTGACTGTCTCCTAGTCTGGTCTTCTAGTAAGTTAAGTGGTGCTGTGGAGAGAGCACTGGCCCTGGAGTCAGAAGAACCTGAGTTAAAATGTGTCTTCAGACTCTTACTAGTTTACTAGCTATGTGACACTGTACAAATCATTTAACCCTGGTTACCTCAGTTTCCTCATCTGTCAAATGAGCTGGAAAAGGAAATGGCAAACCACTAGTATTTTGTCCAAGAAAAGCTCAAATGGGGGTCATGAAGAGTTGGACACGACAGAAATGATTGAACAGAAAGAAGCAATAGCAAGAAATAAGATTGCAAACAGAAACCTGAAAGTTGAATACAAACTATCCAAAAAAATCCAAAGAGCATAATTTACAAATTGCATTATATATTAACTAAAATTTACATCCTGGTAATATGTGCTGAATCAGGGGAAACCATCTAGATGCTGCTGTTAAGGTTCTGGTCCTATGATATGTAAATCGAAGCCTCCACAAGTCTGGACCAGCAGAACATCAAAAAAGGTGCTGATAACTTTGGGATGATTTATATATATTAATGAACTAACTACAAAGTGGAACAGATTAGAAATGGTCTGTCCCCACAAAAAAAAAAAAACGTATAAAAATGAGATCTCAAACCATCTTCATCAGGTCTATGATGCCTAGTTCTCAACTCTAATTCATGGTTATATGAGTGATGTTCTCTGTCTCTCCTCCTCCCCTTCCCCATGCTGCCTCCTTTTACTATACTATTCCCTGTCCTTACCTGACATCTGCCTCTGTAAGACTTTATGCCACACATCTCTGCCTTTCTGGGATTTTTGCCCCCATATTCTCTGCATTTGGAGAGGGGGGGCAACTAGGTGGATCAGTGGATTGCACTCGGGGCCTAAAGTCAGGAAAATGTATCTTCCTGAGTTCAAATTCTGACTTCAGACATTTACTCTGTGACCCTGGACAAGTCACTTAATTCTGTTTGCCTCAGTTCTTCATAAAATGAGCTAGAGAAGGAAATGGCAAACCATTCATTCCAGTAACTTTGCCAAGAAATCCCCAAATGGGGTCACAAAGAGTCAGAAGCAACTGAAATGACTGAACAACAACAACCCTCTAAATTTAATTAAAATGTGATTGCTTCCCTGTTTTCCATTGCCTATCACGGTCTTTCCCTGCAAGTTCCTAAAGAACCAGATGTGCCTACCCCCATTTCATAATTTCACAAATTACTTGATCCTCACAACAATCCTGTAAGGTAAGTATTTTTCTTATTTCCATTTCATGGTTAAGGAAACTGAGGCAAACAGAAGTTAAGTGCTGTCCAGAGTCATCCAGCTAGTAAGTGTCTGAGGCTAGATTTGATCTGAGGTCTTTCCTGACTCTGGGTCCTATGCTCTATCCCCTTCACCACCTAACTGCCTATACAAAGAGAATTTCCCCTCCCCATACTCTCACCAACTCTAACCATCACATAGGCACAGAGCATCAAGTAATTATATTACACCAATGTGAAGAGCAGTTTCTAAATGGGCTTGAGCACCAGATTACACCTAAGAATTTAGAGAAATTCTAAATAAAAGGAATTATAGGGGAAGATGCCAACTAAACAAAAGTATAGCCTTTGTTTGGAAATGAAAGCAAAACGAGGAGAAATGTATCTAAGACAAAATCTGCATGCCTTATTTATCTTTCTTACCACCTGTTGGAGCAGAGATTTACTCTATGTATATATTTTGGAAAGGGGACCCAATCTAACGTGACAAAATAATGAAGATACATTGTCCCCTATAATGACATACAATTCTGAACTTCTGCCTTGAGCATAAGCACTGTCATTTAAAGTTTTTCACAAAATTAAAAATATTTAATTAGATGTTTACGTCACAACCATTTGGGGAAACTACGCTTTTATTTTAAGTCTGAATAATACAGCTGCTTCATTTTAAAAAATCCCCTCATTTCAATTTGAATACAGCACAGCTGCCTTGATGCTAGTTCACTGAGAAGTGACAATATGATTGGTCAAAAGTTATAATATGCAATGATAGTCACTCGAGAGCTGGTTCTTTTTTGAAAATAGAAAGGAAGTTACCCTGTGCTTTATTGGTCAAATGAGCTGTCAGTCAAATGCATGTCATTATGTATGCAGTCCAGGCAGAGCAAGACACTGAAAGCATCTAAGGGAACTGAAGAAATGCATAGATATATTTAGTTCTTTTAAAAGAGCAATGGTCATCCCCACATGACTTTATAAGAATTGGCTTAGTTAGCATCAGCTGCACAAGTTAGTCTTGCATGATGTAAAGCTCCCATCATCTGACATTTTGTTCTAAAAACTATTTTCAAAATGTCAGCAAGTCTCCAGACTTCAGCTCAGTGGTTAAAGCCTACTCAAAATCTGCTACTAGCAACCATTCCTATTCCTTCTCCTCCCCACCCCCAACCTCCACAATACAGAAACATTCACAAAGAGCTGAGTTCACCATTTAACATTAGAAGAAAACATGGAATTTTATTTCTCGGGTATTTCCAGAGTAAATAATGGGTAACATCTATGTTACTGTAAATAGCATATGCAGGGATAAAATTGTTCCGTTTTGTTTTTGTTTGTTTTGTTTTGATTTGATTTTTATAAGAAGCAAAGAAAAAGGTGCTAGAAGACAACTGATGGTTATATACAGATTCAATTTAATTAATATTATGTATTACATACTAGATGCATGCAAAGCACTGCATTAGGCACTGAGGATTCACAGACAAAAAAACCCAAACAAACAAACAATTTGTTCTTGCCCTCAAGAAACTTACATTCAAATAGTCAGGCTACAATATATACAAAGGAATACAAGGTAGGGTATGATAGAACAAAGAGAGATTAGGCAAATTAATCCGGGAAAAACAAGAAGGGAGCTGCTATAAGTCTTTTCGTACATAGAGGACCCTTGCCTCTGTCTTTTATCTCTTTTAGGTACAAGTTTAGCAATGGTATTGTTGGGTAAAAGGATACACAAATGTTGAGGAACATTTTGGGGGCTGCCCCATAGCATAGTGGAAAGAGTGCTTGGTCTGGATTCAAGAAGATGTGAGTTCAAATCTAGCCTCAGACACTCTCTGTATGACTGTGGGCAAGGCACTTAAAAAAACCCAAACACCTGTTTGCCTCAGCTTCCCCATATGTAAAATGTGGAAAATAATAGCACCTACCCCCCAGGGTTATGAGGATCAAATGAGATAATAATTGTAAAGCTCTTAGCACCATGTATGACACATAATAAGCACCATATAGTTGTTGTTGTTATTTAAAATTTCAAATTGCTTTCCAGAAAATTTGTATCACTCACATGGCCCTCAACAATACATGAATGTGCCTGTTTTCCAACAGCTCCTCCATCAATTATTTTCCTTTTTTGTCACCTTTATCACATTCTGATGGGCAGTAACTGTATTCTCCAAATTGCTTTAATTTGCATTTCTCTAATTAGTTGTGATTTGGACCAATGATGTATGCAATTCATTATAGAGACCTGACAGATTTCAGGTGTAGAATGAGAGGTGTGTGTGTGTGTGTGTGTGTGTGTGTGTGTGTGTGTGTGTGTGTGTGTGTGTGTGTGTGTGTATATAAAACTACTGGATGAATTTGTTTGGCTTCCTATACATATCTGTTAAAAATTTTGGTTTTCCTTTCTTTTTTCCCCAATAAGGTAGATGATGGGAAAGAGATAAAAAATGTGTGGTAAGTTTTTTTAAGAAAGAGACAGAGAGATAGAGAGAAAAAGAGACAGAGGCAGAGACAGAGAGAGAGAGACAGAGAAGAGAGAGGTTGCTACCAATATGAAGTATTGCCTGCACTTTCCAATGTAGTCACAAAATTATTAGTTTTACTTAACTATTTTACTTTGTTACTAGAGAACTCTCATGAAGTAAGAGTAACCTGTAAATGCATATAATTTTTTTAAAAGCATCAATAAAACTTTAAAAAATTTTGAAAGAAAATGTAAGAAAAAGAACACTTTCTTGGGAGGATGAGAGATGGTAACACAAAAGAGGTTGGCAGGTGTAAGGGGCTAAAATTCTAGATAGTCTGTCTGAAATATCTAATGAGTGGTTGCAAATAAATTATAAGCTTTAGCAAAAGTTAGACTTTTAAGCATTTATTAAGGAGAATAAGAATTTGGTGAAGAGAAAGAGAAAGAGGCCTAGATTCAGCTATCTATCTCTGGGAGCTACAGTTCTGCTCCACTCTCCATGAGAGTCCTGGCGAAAAAGAGTGAGAGCGCCAGCCTCGCCCCCTCTTCCTCCCACAAGCAAGTCACTTCCTGACGCCAAAGAAAAGCCACACGTCTTGCTCTCAGGCGCCTTCTCCTCATGGCAGAGCTTTCCTACAGTAAGTCTCCAGCAGGTGGCGTCATTCCAATCGTTACACAGGGAAACTTACCTTTGAACAAAAAGCAGGATTCCAAAAGGAAAAGATAAAGAGAGTATATTGCATGTGTTGGGATTGGCCTAAGCCAAAATGCGAAGGCAAAAGAGTATTGAGTTTGAGGAAGAGTGTGAGTGTGGTGAAGATTTATAGTGACTGAAGGGTAATAATGTGCAACATGATTCAGCAGAAATGAAAACTAGAAACATTTTTCTGGGAACAGTCTCTCCAGTAATTGACAAAAACTATGGGAAAACAATTATTGCTCTCATAGAATTCCTAATTTAAAATTTTGCACAGAAAGGAAGGACAGGGGCAGCTAGATGGCACAGTGGAGAAAGCACCAGCCCTGGATTCAGGAGGACCTGAGTTCAAATCTGGCCTCAGACAATTGACGCTAGGTGTGGGACCCTGGGCAAGTCACTTAACTCTCATTGCCCTGCCCGCCCAAAAAAACCTTAAAAAGGAAGCACAATTTTAATTCATTATTTTTTTCATGTCTATACTTCTATTCCTAAGGAAGTATTTTAAAGAAATTTTGCCTTTAATAGGACCTTTATGGGCCATTACACTATGTTTAGGACACTGTTCAATTTGAACTGGGCTATAATTTACTTCTTCCATCTTCATAAAGAAATTTCTTGAATGAAAAGCATTTATTCAAGGCTTAATATGTGCAAAGCAAGTTAATAGTGTAAACAATATTCAGTAGCTAGCTCTAATATTCATATTTAATCTACTTGGGAAGAAGCCCTCCGTCTTAAGATCTTTAATATATTGTTTTCATGCAAATCTGCTATTTACAAATACAATTTCAAATTCTTCAAGCAAGCCCGGTAGGCCCTTTACTTGAAGGTATTTTGTTCAACAGTTAGTTCTAGTTATTGGATGTTTAAAGTAATAAAACACTTCTTTTAAAATATTCTAAAATCATAAGTAAACCAGACAGGTTGCATAAATAATTAGATTTGAGAATAATCTGTACATAAAACCAAAGAGCATGAATTTATTTCTTGTTTTCCTCTGCCATAGCATCATGTGCATTCATGTCAATAGCTTTAATCAATGACCTTGATAATTTGGTCTAGCCTGCAACTCTGGGTCCATAGGGGTTCCCAAATGGTAATTTGTAAAGTGAATACACATCTTATGTAAAGAAGTACATTTTAGAACAGACATTGTAAGGGAGGATATCAGGATTCTAGGCTTCTAAGTCATGCTTTTATTTCTGCAGGTGGACCTTAGACCTAAGTCACTACAAGTCCTCTTCTTCAGTGCTTTTAGCACCTCCTAGCATCTGGATTTGACATAAGAGAGCACAATGCCTAAAAGATGGCAGTATGTCAAGGTGAAGTATAGCAACTACCCTCAGGGCAGGTGGGAGACATACTCTAATGACATGAGGAACCACATCTATGGAAACCTGGGAAACAGTAGATGATTATCTTGGCATGCAGCAATAAGTAATCCAGCAGCTACCTGAGCAAAAGTGTCAGGTCAGGATGCAAAGCAGCAGAGTCACACATGAATAGGTCCTGTAAAAATGGGCAAGATTGAACACCAAATTGAAGAACAAATGGCACATGTATCAAGCATGGGAAAGAATGATCAATAGTGACACCATCAGTAATGTCACCTTTGAATATGGACTGCACTGCTACGGTAGACCAGATGTGCCACTATGGAATGAAATGTATGAGATGCTAAGAGTGCTTTATTTCTTTCCAGAGTTTGCCACTTCATGAAGATATTTTAACTACTCGTCATTGATAATGATTATACACAAGTGACTGCTCCTCATTAAGAACTTGGCACAAATACACAAATAATTATTGACACAATTAAGCTTTGACACTGTGCCTGTCAGATTTCTTTTGTCCCCACTATCAGTCCCATATTGTTCTTTTTTTTAAAAAAAGGAAAATTCTCTGTTTTAATCAGAGTTAAAACCTCTCAAGTTTGTTCCCCTGTATAAATATAAGGAAATGCTGGATTTCTAAAAATAACCAATGTTCTACTCAGTATATTATTAGCATTCATAAAGAGAAAATGGAAAGCTACGGTTCAGACATTGAAGGACAGATGTCTAAAGCAATAAAAAAGAATAATTCAACATGAGTCTACAAAAATAAAGAGTAGTCTGTCAATGCCAATGCCAACAAATGAAATGTGTTGATGGTTGTTTAAACAATCCATACAGCTACACGAGCATATAACTGACTATATTATCAACATCCATTTCGATTCTTTAC
The DNA here is from genome assembly GCF_019393635.1 of Dromiciops gliroides. Lineage (NCBI taxonomy): Eukaryota > Metazoa > Chordata > Mammalia > Microbiotheria > Microbiotheriidae > Dromiciops > Dromiciops gliroides. The sequence continues at coordinate 339,580,909 of NC_057862.1, read as the reverse complement.
TAACTTGTTACAGTTGAAAGACTTACATGTTTGCTGATATCCACTTATGAAGTATGGTGATATTTAAGGACTATAGCCAGGCCAGTACTAAGCATATCATGGGAACATTAAAATTGTTATCCATGAAGGAAAGATAGCATTTTTTCTTTTTTTAAACTTTTCCCCCCCCAAAATCAAATATTTTTCCAAAAAAATTGTAAAATCATCATGATCAAAAATGTTGGTAATGACTTCAAAACACAGTTTGGATTACATCCACTCCAAGAAAATTTGAAACATCACAGAAAAGAGCAATTGACTTTCAATAGATTTTAGCATAAAATATAGGTAGTTACAAGATATGTGTATGTTTTGTGAGTAATGTATAAACTAATGTTTCCTTCAGTTTCCTCATCTGGAAAGTGAGCTGGAGAAGTCAAGAGCAAACTACTTCAGTATCTTGGTCAAGAAAACCTCAAATGGCCCCAACTGAGAAATGGTCAAAGGATATGAACAGGCAGTTTTCTGATGAAGGAATCAAAGCTATCTATTGCTATATGAAAAAAAATGCTCTAAATTACTATTGATTAGAGAGATGCAAATTAAAACAACTCTGAGGTACCACCTGACAACTATTGGATTGGCTAATGATAAAAAAGGAAAATAATAAATGTTGGAGAAGCTGTGGAAAAATTGGAACACTAATGCATTGTTGGTGGAGCTGTGAACTGATCCAACCATTCTGGAGATGAGTTTGGAACTATGTCCAGAGGGCTATAAAGCTTTGCATACCCTTTGACCCAGCAATACCACTATTAGGACTTTTTCCCAAAGAGATCATAAAAAAGGGAAAAGGACCCACATGTACAAAAATATTTATAGCTGCTCTTTTTTGTGGTGGCAATGAATTGGAAATTATGGGGATGCCCATCAATTGGGGAATGGCTGAACAAGTTGTGGTATACAAATGTAATGGAAAACTATTTTGCTGTAAGAAACTATGAGCAGGCGGATTTCAGAGAAACCTGGAAGGACTTGCATGAACTGAGATGATGAGTGAGATGAGCAGAACCAGGAGAACATTGTACACAGTATCAACAACATTGTGTGTTGATCAACTGTGACAGACTTGATTCTTCTCAGCAATACAATGGTTAAAGATACTTCCAAAGGACTCATGATGGAAAATGCTCTCCAAGTCCAGAAAAAAAGAACTGTTGAATCTGGATGCAGATTGAACCATACTATTTCTATTGCTTTTTTGTTGTAGTTTTTCTTTTTTGAAGTTTTTTTTCCTTTTTGCTCTGATTCTTCTCTCATATGACTAATGCAGAAATACGTTTAATGTGATTATACATATGTAACCTATATCAGATTACTTGCTGTCTTGGGGAGGGGGGGAGGGAGGGGAGGGATGGAGAAAAATGTGAAACTAGAAATCTTATAAAAACAAATGTTAAAAATCATCTCTAAATATAACTGGAAAATAATAAAATATTTATATGGGAAAAAACACACTGAAAAAAGGAGAAGAGGACACAGACAACCAGGCCATACTGGTACTATCAGGTTATATTTAATACATACTTTAAAATAATAAACTACTTAATGTTTAAAAAAAGAAAACCTCAAATGGGGTCACAAAGAGTTGGACACCAGTGAATAACACTAATAATAGGCTTTAAAAACATTTTTTTTTTTGGCCAGGGCAATCAGGGTTAAGTGGCTTGCCCAGAGTCACACAGCTAGTAAGTACCAAGTGTCTGAGGCCAGATTTGAACTCGGGTCCTCTTGAATTCAGGGCCAATGCACCATCCACTGCACCACCTAGCTGCCCCCAATAATAGGCTTTTTACTGTGAGGTCCTCCTATTAGACAGAGGTCCTTAAGAGTAGGGATTGTTCTTTTGCCTTCCCTTTTATCCTCAGCACTTAGCACAGCACCTGAAACATATTAGGCACTTAATAAATGCTTATTGACTGAAAAGGTGATGATTAAAATGGCCATTCTGAAGATTAGTGGGTAGAAGGAAAGAGTTATGACTTTGAAGTAAATAGCACTTGGTGGTCTCACCTAATTTACCCTAAAATGAGTGTCAATGTTAGTCTCAGTCACAGCATTATTTGGTAGAAGCGTTGCAGGGGGAAAGAAGCAGCAAAAGAAAAGAGAAGCCACAAAAGGTCTGAACTATCTTTCTGTGGAAGTAGGGAAGGGGAAGAAGATATTGATTGGGCAGTAAATGAACTTTACACTCATTAGAATAGGCTCAAAGACCTTAATCTCATCAGAGTTGGCTCAAAAATTGATTACCATATATACTCAGTTGGGTGGAGTAATCTATCTAACCCTGGAGGAAAATAGGAGGGGAGGGGTTAAGGGGAGGGCAAAAGAAGGGAGGGAAGATTGGGGGAGGGGCCAGTCAGAAGCAAATCCCTTTTGAGGAGGGATAGGGTGAAAGAAGATAGATAATAGAGTATATATCATGGGGATGGGAAGAGGATGGAAGGAAACAGTTAACAATAGTAATAGTGAAAAAGAGAAAAGGGGAAAAAATTGTACAAAAATATTTATAGCAACTCTTTGTGGTGGCTAAGAATTGGAAATCAAAGGAATGTTCATCAATTGATGAATGACTTAAGAAGCTGTGGTATATGGTTATAATGGAATATTATTTGCTATAAGAAATGACAAGCAGGGGGCAGCTAGGTGGCACTGTGGATAGAGAACCGGCCCTGGAGTCAGGAGTACCTGAGTTCAAATTGGGCCTCAGCCACTTAACGCTTACTAGCTGTGTGACCCTAGGCAAGTCACTTAACCCCAACTGCCTCACTTTAAAAAAAAAGAAAGAAAGAAATGACAAGCAGGATGATTTCAGAAAAACCTGGAAAGACTCATATAAACTGATGTATAGTGAAGTGAGCAGAACCGGGAAGACATTGTGCACAGTGACAGCAGTATTGTTCTATGAGCAACTGTGAATGACTTGACTACTCTCAGTAATGCAATGATCTAAGATAGTCCCAAAGGGCTAATGATGAAGCATATTATCCACTCCCATAGAAAGAACTGGTATTGATTGAACACAACCAAATAAAAAGAGTACTTGTGAATTGTACATAAAAACCTATATCATATTAGTTGCTATCTTGTGGAGAGGTGAGGAAAGGAGAAAAATTTGGAAGTCTAAATCTTTTGAAAATGAATGTTGAAAACTACCTTTACATGTAACTGGAAAAATAAAACAAATGTTACCAAAAAAAATAAATCAATTGAGACAAATCAAAGCTTGACATATTGGGTTTTGTTTTTTTGTTTTTTGGGGGGGTTTTGTGGGGCATTGGGGGTTAAGTGACTTGCTCAGGGTCACACAGCTAGTAAATGTCAAGTGTCTGAGGCTGGATTTGAACTCAGGTCCTCCTGAATCCAGGGCCGGTGCTTTATCCACTATGCCACCTAGCTGCCCCCTTTGACATATTGTTTTAATGACAGCTTGCTCTTAAGAAAGTGTTAACAATGCAGATTACCCACAAATATATGTAGGTACATTGATTTTTTTCCCTTCATAGAAACCAGGTGTTAAACACTTATCAGCACACACTTGTATTGCTCAATAAATATTATGTGAGTTCAGCAGGAGTATAGCAGAAGGCTCAAGTAATAAAAGTCATCACCAGCCTGGAGGTCTGGTAACTCCGGAATACTACTAACAACAATAACATAATAATTACTATTCATATAGCACTTTAAGATTTGTTAAGTCTTTTATATCTATTATTTCATTTGAGCCTCAAAATGCCTTCAATCCCATCCAACCCCCTCCTCCAGTCATGCAGCTACAATCACGTGACTTTTCAGTAGTTCAGGGTATTCATAATTCAAATGGTTGGATTCTAATAAAACCATTTAAACCCCTATTCCCCTAAAATGTGCTGTGATTTTATAATAGGGATTTGCTTCATCACAGAGGCAGCTAAGTGGTTCAGGTAGCAGAACCCTGGACTTGGAGTCTGTAAGACCTGAGTTCAAATTCTGTCTCTGGAACTTTCTAGCTATGTTACCTTAGGCAAGTCACAACTTCTTTCAGCCTTGATTGTCCTCTGGACTTAGTGGCCTCTAAGGTTCCTTTCAGATCCTTTCTATGGTCCTAGGTCAACTCCACAAGAGCTTGCTGAATAGCTTCTATATAATTTCAGGAATGGAATAAATATGGAAGTACCATGCCCAGATAAGCACTGGCAGTAATGAGATTATAGTGAGAATAGGGAATACTGAATGCTATGAATGGGGATGCAGTTTGGTACAATAGTGGAAAGAGAACTGGATTTACAGTCAGGGAACCTGGGTTCAAATTCTAGCTCTTTCAAGTAATATCTATGTGCTCTTGAATAAGACAATGAACTTCAATGAGCCTACATTTCCTTACCTATAAGAATCCTTTAAAAAAAAAACTTTCACTAGATCTTACCATCATCTAATGCCTATATCAACAATATATCTCTCCTCTATTTCTAAGCCAAACTCCTGGGGGGAAAAACTCTCTACATTCACTGCCTCCACTTTGTTCCTTCTTACTTACTCCTTAATCCTTTCCAATATGGCTTCCAATCTCATTACTCAAACTGCTTACTCCAAAGTTACTAAGGATCTCTTAATTGCTAAATCTGATGGTATTTTCTCAGTCCTCACCGTTCTTAACCTACCTACTGTATTTGACACTGTTAACCACCTTCTCCTCCTGTACACTCTTTCCTATCTGGTTTTTGTGACACTTTCTCCTGGTTCTCCTGACTTCTTTGACCACTCCTTCTCAGCCTCCTTTGCTAGTTCCTCACTCAGATAACACTCTCCACACTGGTAGTGTTCCTCAAGTTTCTGTCCTACGCCCTCTTCTCTTCCCCTTCTTTACTCTCTAGAACCTTTAGCAGTTCACATGTATTTAACTCGTCCCTAAACAGATGGTTCCTAAATCTATGTACCCAGGCCTAATCTCTTCCCTGAGTTTCAATCTTAAATATTGGATATTTTAAATCAAAAGTCCCAAAGATATTTTAAACAGGTTTAAAACTGAACTCATTATCTTTCAACTTAAACCTTCCTCTCTTCCAAGCTTCCCTATTTCTGTCAAAGATACCATCATCCCCCAAGCATCTAAGTTCATTATCTCAGCATTATCCTGTAGTACTCACTCCTCCTCCCCCATCATAGCCAATCATTTGCCAAATTTACTTCTATAACCTCTCTTTCATAGGATGCTTTTTCTCTGATCTGACAGTTAGCAGTTTATTTCAGGCCCTCATAAGCTCTCACCTAAATTATTGCAACAGCTCAAGTCTCTCACCAATACAATCCATCCAACATTCTGCTTCCAAAGTAGTTTTCCGTAAATGGATATCTCATCATGTGACTCCTCTACTCAAGTAATTCCAGTGGCTTCCTACTCTGTTTAGCTTTTTTTTTTTTTTTTTTTGTGAGGCAATTGGGGTTAAGTGACTTGCCCAGTGTTAAGTGTCTGAGACTGGATTTGAACTCAGGTCCTCCTGACTCCAGGGCCGGTGCTCTATCCACTGTGCCACCTAGCTGCCCCTCTGTTTAGCTTTTAAAGTCCTCCCCCACCTTACAGAAAACTTTTATTTCAAACCTCATTGGATATTACTCTTCCCTCCAGAAAGCACTCTGTGATCCAGCCAAACTGGTGTTTTTTTCTGTTTGTCATACTGGGAACACCATTTCCCCTCTCCATACCTCTCCATTAGCTATTGCACAAGCCTAGAATGTACTGTCTCCTTACCTATTCTTCAAAGAATCCCACACTCCCTGTAAGACACAGCTGAAGCATGAAGCCTTTCCTCATCCCATTACCTAATTACCTTGTGTTTAATTGTTTCGTATTTATCTGCATTTATTCACTTTATGTTTATGTTACAGATTTACTCAAGTTTTATATAAAATATATTTATATATACATAATATGTATTTTACTACTTGTCTTCTTTATTATGATATAACTTTATAAATATGTATTTATATATGGACATAAGTATTTATGTACTTGTCTCCTATTCTACAATGTAAACTCCTTTAAGTAAGGACACCTATCCTAGCACATAGTTGTACTTAATAAATGCTTATTGATAGATTAAAAATCAACTATACTTCTAGTTCTAAATCTATAATCCATTTGTCCTAAGCACTCAAAGTAAGAGAAGGGGCTAGTGAAGGAGAGAGGTAAGATTAGTTGCCATCAGTTACTGGACAGTTTCATGGAAGTAGGCACTGTAGATCAATTCTCAGAAGCTTATAACGAGGAAAAAATGTGTATAGCAAGAATTTCTTAGTTTAAGTTAATGAATTACATTCTTTAGGTAGAACCACCATGGACCACATGTTCTCCTCACCACCTAAAGCCCAAATCAGATAGTCATTCAATCAGAAGGTTGTATATCTCTCCTACTAATTTATCATCTTCTTTAAAAGCTGAAATCATATTTCATTCATTTTATTTCTACCAGTACCTACCTAGCACATTGCTCTTTCCAAAGTAGTCATTTAGTAAATATTTGTTATATTTGATATATATTCTCAGGTTGTCCCCAATTTTTTTTTTGGTTAAGGAACTTGTTCTCAATTACATTAATTAATATTACAGAAGTTTTCTGTATACATAGTCTACAAAATGATAGTTTCTTTTTATGGCAAAAGCTACATTAGTGTGATGTGTAATTTTATTGACTGGGGGGTATATTATACTTAGATGGCATGTTTTAAAGTATGATCCCAGTAAGTGGTTTTGTCTACTTACTAAGAACTAGTCTAGCTAAGTACAGAAAGGGTGATCACTAGCAAGCTGACCACCTACTGATGAATCCTTTAGTCACAATCATCCATGAAACAAAGGAAACCATAGCATGATCCTCAGCCCTATATGCCACCTCTTGAACTTATGCAAAAACAGCAAAGTGGGAGGAAAGGCAGCAGAAGGTACTAAAAAGTCACAAAGTGATTCTTAGTGATAGATCATCTATTGACAGTATCTAAATTGATGGTACTCTAATGTGTGATTCTTGCCTGATGACCATTAAGTAAACATATTGCTAGAGGAACTAAAGTATATCTATCTTGACATTTTCACCATAAACAAAGCCAAATACAGAAAGAAGATGTAGCTAAATAGAAGGATGTCTCACAAGCTCTCCTCAAAAAGGCCAATCAAGAAGATGGCAGAGTGGTTTTTGTTTTTGTTTTTGTTTTTTTAACTGGGTGTCCAAAGATAACAAGAAGCATTATTTCATTGACCACTTACTAATCTTGTGTTTTGTGGCCAAGGACAGGTATTTTAAGAAGTTCACCATGAAAATATTTGCCACTTAGATATCAGAACCTATTGTAGAAGACTGAGAGGTAGAGAAATCCTACATAGAGCTCAGTAAGACACTCGAAATAAAATTAACACATATTTGCTACTCACTGATATCATTTCAAAGATGAAAAGTGCAGAAACAAGAAAAAAACGACACTGTAAAATAATTCCAAAATAAGACTTGAAAATTATCAAAGATTTTTTAGATAATGCAGCAGGTACATGCAGAGTATCTCAAAAATTTTAGTGCAGTTTTAAGGCTTAGTGGCTTAAATCTGTATGTTGTGTAGGCACCAAAGGGGAAAAAAATCTCAATAGTATGAATACTTTCTTAAAGAATGCAGCTGAGATCACAACACTACCAATAACTATTGACTATTGTAGGTCAATAGTCAATCTTGCCATCTTTGTAAAATTGTATGTGTATAAGCTACATATACAGCGAAGGTATATGGAGGAGGTTAATAAAAGGGAAAGAAAAGTCCTTTATAAACAATATCTCATAGTAGACTGCACATCTTTATTTTTACACAATTGCGCAAAATATGTAAAAAGTACATGATCCCATTTATCTTATTGTTTGTTGAGTATAAAGAAGCTTTTGCTCAGTAGAGAAAGGCATTGTTTTCCAAGAGATCTTCCAACAAGCCAGCTTCCATGTACATGTCAAAATTATGCATGATTTCTTGAAATACATATGACCCTAATTTTAAAAGTGTCTCCTATACAAGCTGTATAAACTGTTGCTGTCTCTTTAAAAAAGGAGAGAAGCTAAGTAATTGTCATTCTATGAAGTACTTCTCCCTGTGGAGTCTAGTAGAATATGGGGAAGTTAAGCTTTGATCTATAAGGATCTCTGAGATGTACTATGGAGAAGACAGCGAGAAATAAGATGAGAAGGAACTTTGTTTTTTTTTTTTCTTGTGAGAATTGTCTTAACTGTTATTTTATGAAGAAACATTATAAAGAAAATTTTATGAGAAGTGAATCTGGAGAGAGACTATTAAGAGTGATGGCTTGAGAGAAGCTGAAAGGGATTGTTTTCCTGTCATATCTGGATATAATCTGAAGAAGGAATATAGAAATATCTTCTTTCTTTGTGAAACTATTATAACTTTTTTTTCTTGCAAAGTGGATGAATAGGATTCTTGTTTAAAAGAAAGAATTTATTCACCTGAGTGAACAAAGTGGTCCAGGATTATGTTCTCAAAAGAAAGGAGAGTCATCTGTTCTTACAATGAGGGTTTGAGGTAACTCTAGTGATGATTCTTCTTACAGATATGATATCATAAATAATTATCCAGGTCAATTTTATTATCGATTTCCTTGCAAAAATTGTCTATTTGTTAACTTGAATGTTTATTTAATCCTATGAAATTAAGGGATCTATATCTATATATACATAATTTATTCCTATAAGATTAAAGGATCCATCTACATACACATGTTTGTGAATACATATATCATATAGAATTATATGTATAGAGATATGAATATATATCTATATATACTTATAGATAGATGATAGATAAATAGATAGATAGATGGATGGATCGATGATAGATAATATTTGATGAACTGGGGTGGGGACTCTGGGTTTTTTTGATTACTTGAGAGACATGTTGAAATTGTATTAATTAAAGGTAGCTAGGTGGCACAGTGGTTAAAGCACTGGCCCTGGATTCAGGAGGACCTGAGTTCAAATCCAGCCTCAGACACTTGACACTTACTAGCTGTATGACCCTGGGCAAGTCACTTAACCACCATTGCCTGGCAAAAAAAAAAGAAATTATATTAATTAATGATGGCATGCAAATATTTCCCTATAAATTGAATTGTAAGATTAAATGGGGGGGGGGCAGCTAGGTGGTGCAGTGGATAAAGCACCAGCCCTGGATTCAGGAGGACCTGAGTTCAAATCCAGCCTCAGACACTTGATACTTACTAGCTGTGTGACTCTGGGCAAGTCACTTAACCACCACTGCCCGGCAAAAAAAAAGGAAGGAAAAAAAAAAGAAATTGTATTAATTAATGATGACATGCAAACATTTCCCTATAAATTGAAATGTAAGATTAAATGGTGGAGTGCGGGGGCAGCTAGGTGGTGCAGTGGATAAAGCACCAGCCCTGGATTCAGGAGTACCTGAGTTCAAATCTGGCCTCAAACACTTGACACTTACTAGCTGTGTGACCCTGGGCAAGTCACTTAACCCTCATTGCCCCACTAAAAAGAAAAAAAAATTAATGGGGCATCTAGGTGGTGCAGTGGATAAAGCACCGGCCTTGGATTCAGGAGAACCTGAGTTCAAATCTAACCTCAGACACTTGACACTTACTAGCTGTGTGACCCTGGGCAAGTCACTTAACCCTCATTGCCCTGCCCCCCCAAAAGAAGATTAAATAGGGGTAGGGTCAAGTAGCAGGATAAGGTTGACAGACCCCCTAAGGCTTGTTGCAGATGTAACAAAGAAAATCTTTTTCAATGACCCTCCAATCATTAATATAAAGTGATGCATAAAAGAGAAACATAAATGCTTCCCAAAGTTGTTCAAAGTAGGATATCTGGTATAAAGTCTAAGGATTTGCAGTAAATTGTTGAAGTTCTCCAGATGTTCCTATTGTTTATGCATAAAATTGTGCAAAGTGCATCTAGCCCCAGAACACAGCATAGCCATAATCTTTCTTAGGAGTTCAAACAAACTTTCAGTGAAAAGAAACACCCATTGCCTAGATCAGAGCTTTTTTAAGTTTTTCTACTTGCAACCCTTTTGCCTGGGAAATTTTTATGCAACCCTGGTTAAACAGGTATATAAAATAGGCATATATAACTTTTTACTGTTGCCAAATTGTTGTCGACCCCCACATTCGGTTACAAGACCCTATATTGGATCAGAACCCACAGTTTAAGAAGCTCTGACCTAGATAAATCAACCAATCAGCAACCTTTATTTCAGGCTTGCTATGTGCCAAATGCCATTTAGATACCATCTCTGAGCAGTAGAGATACAAATTTGAAATCCAAACAATATTTGCTCTCAAAGTAGTTATACTGGAGTAGGAGTGAAAAAAATGTACATACATACTGAATACATAAAAATTAACATTAGGTAGCAATGGAAGGAAGGGCACTAGCAACTGTGGGAGGTGGGGCTTATGAAAGACTTTAATGCAGAAGGTGACACTTGAGCTGAATCTGGAAGAAAATCCAGGGGGCAGAGGTAAAGAGGAAGTATATACCCAAGTATGGGAGATAGCTTTTAAAAAGGCATGAAGAGGGGCAGCTAGGTGGCGCAGGGGATAGAGCACCGGCCCTGGAGTCAGGAGTACCTGAGTTCAAATCCGGCCTTAGACACTTAAATACTTACTAGCTGTGTGACCCTGGGCAAGTCACTTAAGCCCATCGCCCAGTAAAAAACAAAAAACAAAAAACAAAAGGCATGAAGAGGGGGCAGCTAGGTGGCGCAGTGGATAAAGCACCGGCCCTGGATTCAGGAGGTCCTGAGTTCAAATCCAGACTCAGACACTTGACACTAGCTGTGTGACCGTGGGCAAGTCACTTAACCCTCACTGCCCAGCTCTCCCCCACCCCCCCAAAAAAGACATGAAGACAGGGGATAGAATGATTACTGCAGAATGGCTGGAAAATAATGTAGAAGAAGGGGAATATAAGAAGACTAAAAAGGAAGAAGAGGCCAGGTATTGAAGAGCTTTAAATGACAAAAAGGGGGTTTGTATTTGATTCTAGAGATAGTAACAGGTAGTCCAACAGAGTTTAATGAGGAAGAAAGTACTGTAGTCAGACTTGGATTTAGGAAAATCACTTTGTCAGCTGTTAGAGGATGGATTAAAGTGAATAGAGACTTCAGGTGAAGAGATCCTATAAGAGACTATGGTAATAATCTAGGTTATAAGTGATCATGGACCAAACTGGTGGTGAATATTTGAGTAAAGAGAAGGGGATGCACTGCAAGATATACAAACAATAAAATTTGGTAAATTATTAGATAAATGGTGTGACGGAAAGTGTATTAAGTTTGACTACCCATAGAACTCATGCGTGTGTGTGTGTGTGTGTGTGTGTGTGTGTGTGTGTGTGTGTGTAGTTTGGACAGATACTGCAAATGGATCTCCACATTCCATTAGCAGCTCTGCTTGTTTTTGCCTCCATAGACCTTCATGCTCCCATGCTGCACATTCTACTATTACCGCCCCCATAGACACACTTTACAACTTCCTTTTGCGTGTTGTTTTCCCTTAATTAGATTATAAGCTTTTTGAGGGCAAGAACTTTTTCTTTTTCTTTCTTTCTTTCTTTCTTTCTTTCTTTCTTTCTTTCTTTCTTTCTTTCTTTCTTTCTTTCTTTCTTTCCTTTCTCTTTCTTTCCTTCTTTTTATTTTTTGCATCCCCAGTGCTTAGCACCATACCTAGCACAGAGTAGGAACTTAATAAATGTTTACTGAATTTAGTTAATTTGCATTCAGAACTGAATATTTTGATGAAAGCAGGCTATATTATCTTTGGGAAAAAACAAGGTTTTTAAAACCATTTAAATTTTCCCCCCTGAAACAAAGGCCAATTTTTGAAAAAATCATATTCTTTTGGTGTTTTGAAGGACTGAGTCATGGAACACCATAGTTTTGAATACCAAAAATTGATTATCACCAAAAAGGCAATGGAGAGACATATGGTAGGCTTGTACAGGATGCAACACTTCACAAAGAAGGAATAATAAAGGAGAAGTGGCATAAAGAATGTTATCCACTGGCCTCAGACACTTGATACTTACTAGCTGTGTGACCCCAGGGCAAGTCACTTAACCCTTATTGCCCCACAAAAAATAAAATAAATAAAATAATTTTTTTAAAAAAGAATATCATCCCGAAAGAAAAAATGAATGAGTAAAAAAGGTGAACTGATTGTATGATAAGAGGGATAACCAACAGATAGCTCCTCTTGAATATTTCACTAGTGATCAGTTTATGTGATGAAACGGACAAAAGTTACTCAAGAAGGCTAACCCTAAATGGGATACAATCTGCATCATTAGAGATAGTGATTACATAAATGATATCACAAATTGATTTGATTATTTGAGCTCTTTTAATTTGTGTTCGTTTTAAGTTATGCTTAATCTGTTCTAAATATTTGAAAGCAAAGGCTAGAATTCCAAATAGGCTCCTTAAGATAGAAGGAATAATTCTCTTTCCTGTTGCCTAACTTTCAAGGGACATTGGCTAAATCACTTCATAATGGTACTCCTACTAGTTATGTTAAAATTCATAATACAAATATTTTAAGCTGTTAAAATGGACAGTTTTTTTTTATTTTCCTGACTTTCTTAGAAAATGGATTATATGAATTTTCTGGTCAGTTTACTATCAAATCAGGAAACCAATGGCATCAAATTTTCAAATATGAAAATGGCTGATTGGCTTTTAATGAAAGATCCTAATTTATGCCAGTTTCTTTGACAACACATGACTAGTTCCTGTTAATAGCTTAAATGATCACTGTTCCACCAATTAAAGTTAACAAGCTCAGTACCCAGCACAGCTCACATCTAGAAACAAATAGATATTACTCAAAACTGTTAATCTGTGCCCAGAAAAGAAAGGGGATGGAATGAATTTCAGTAACAATTTCTTCTCATTTCCTCAGCTAGTGATGTGTTTTGAACTAGATTAAGGTCCTCCACATAGCTATGCAGAGAAGCTCATCTTCATTGCCAGGCAAATTTTAACTTGTTCCTGGGAAGGAAGGAAGGGGGGAAGGAAGGAAGAGAGGGAGGGACTGGAGTATTTATTATGTACCAGGCACTGTGCTTAGCACTTTATAAATATTATTATTTATAAATATTATTTATAATTATATTATTATAAATATTATAAATATTTTGGGAGATAAGTGCTATTATTATTCCAATTTTACATTTGAGAAAACTAAGGGAAACAGAGGTTTAGGTATTTGCCTAGGGTCACACAGCTAGTAAGTGTTTGAGGATGAATTTGAACTCAGGTCTTCATGATTCTAGGACCAACATTTTAAAACTTGGAATCCTAATAGTATTATCACCAAGATTTGAATTGGCAAATGTTTACCACTTTGGCTTGCCCAAAATTGAACAAAACCAAACCTGGAACCTACCAAAACTCAGTAATCAAAACATTTAAATCACATTTATATGAGGTACAAACATTTCCCACACTTGTATTAAATCCGTAGTAGATGTTAAAATAAAAAAGGGGAAATATCCTATATCATTTTGATTTCTAATCTTTAAAGTAAAACACATTAAGCATTGAACATATTATCAAGAAAAAAACTATTCTCACTTTGTCAATAAAACATTCCATTCTACTTTTAATTAAGCAGGAAGAATACAAAAAGAAAGATTTCTAAGAATGGTCAAAATAGACCTTTTTTTCTTTTTAAATTTTATAAAAATGAACTTGAGTTCATTTAGTGCTTTATAAAGTATTTTCAAGACAACAGCTTTGTAGGATCGAGAGAAATTGTATGTGATGCAGGCTGGATTTAGTGATGAATTCTCTGTCATGAGGCCTAGGTTTAAATACCAGGTAACACTTAATATGCATGAAACCCTGGTCACATCATTCAACCATTCTAAATCACAATTTCCTCATATTTATGTTTTTCGGTTCTGTTTTTGTTTTTTTGTTTTTTTGCAGGGCAATGAGGGTTAAGTGATTTGCCCAGGGTTACACAGCTAGTACGTATCAAGTGTCTGAGGCTGGATTTGAACTCAGGTCCTCCTGAATCCAGGGCCCATGCTTTATCCACTATACCACCTAGCTGCCCCAATTTCCTCTTATTTAAAATGAATATATTAAAAGACTAGGGGATTAGAAGTTTTTACCCCAACAGAAGTTTTTCATTAGCAGTGTACAATAATAGTGAGACAATTGGGGTTAAGTGACCTGCCCAGGGTCATACAGCTAGTAAGTGTTAAGTGTCTGAGGCTGGACTTGAACTCAGGTACTCCTGACTCCAGGGCCAGTGCTCTATCCACTGCGCTACCTAGCTGCCCCACTCTTAGTAATGTTAGTACCTTAGAGATTCTAATGTGATAAACAATTTTTAGGAAACTATATTAATATCAGTCATACCCATTTTATAGATCATGAAACTGAAGCCCAGAGATTTGCAGTAACTTGCCCATTGTAACTAAGCTCACACGTTTTGGACCTGAGACTTTAATTCTCTTAATTATAAAACTTTTGCCCCTTTCACTACAATATGCTACCTCTGATTAAGCTTAAACAATCCAAGTACTTACAACACAGCAAAAGAACTTTGAAAATTAATCCTAGAAAAAAATTTTTTATTTATAATGGCCTTTCATAGCCATGCAGAGGAACTCATCCTTACTGCTAAATATACCCATCTGTATAATATAATAGCTGACTCCTATAGCCCAAGTTTAGTTTCACTCAGTGAAGTTATAGGAAAAAACAAACCAACCAACACGTTTCAAGATTAGTGTCAATGCTACATAAAATAAAAGTGCTGGAAGGTCATTCTCCTTCATTTGAGGGAGAATAACAAAAGTGCTTGATAAGAGAAGTGATTCTATTTTTAACCCAGTGGCTAATCTGGGATAAACTGTGACAGCCATACAATGAGATTAATAAATAACAACAATAATAAAAAACAGAGCTCTAAACCCCAGAAAACCAATTCTGAAACAATTACAAGAAACTATTATGGGGCGCCTCTAAACAGTTTTAGCAAAATTCCCTCAGCACGGTTCTGATGCCAGTAATGTGAACTGTGCATGCAATTCACTGCACACACTTGAAAATGTACTCTGATGTAGTTTGTCCTAATGAACAAGGCCACCAGCTTAATCTACCATCATTAGCTGCAGTTCTGTTCAGAAATGAGAGGCCACAACATTTTTCTCTCTTTTGTTACTTCACTCTTAGAACAGTGGTCTTGAGTGTATGTGTGTGTGTGTCTCTGTGTGTACACAGGGTGTGCGGGGGGGGGGGGGCGGGCAAAGAGGAGCGCATGTGCATGTGTTTCTTTATATGGAGACCTGTGTGGTAACTAGAGTAATATACTCTTCCAAACCAGCTTGAGACGGGGCCGTGAAAGCACTTTAGGCAATGGTAGTTACTTCTTAAAATACATGTTTGCACAATAAGATGGGAGAAGATCATGGAAAGATGAATTATTGACAAGTTTCAAACTACAGAGAAAAGGCCCTATGAAAAACAAATGAGTTCTTCATAGGTAAAATTATAGAACTGGTTAAAAAATGAAAAATTAAGATTTAAACAAATTCTCTAAAAGTGCTGTGAAATACTGTTGCTAATAATGAATCCTAGGAATAATCGCCTAGTTTTATAAGGCATTCATCTCCACTAATTTTCGTCTCTTTTCCTTTCTCCTTTTTATTGGATTTTGCAAAAATCAAGTTCCATTAGTAAGATGATGTCACCAAGTTAATAGTCCAAACTCTTTTTTTCCCCTTCAATAGCTGGCTATTTAATGAATCTTTGACCACATCAATTGTCAGTTTCTTTGTAACACTCAAATTAAAATGTTTACTGTTGATAAACCAATTTTTTTTTCAAATCAATAACCATTTCTTGTCTCTGGCTTTCAAGATGAAATATGTTACTGTTATTTTCTTCCTTGAAATATGTCATTTAAAGCCTCAAAATTGTCACTTATACTTAGTTAAATAGAGGGGTGGTATCTGATAATATACAGCAATTCTTCAAGTATATAGTTTGCTAAACACTGAGGTTTTTGGCTCTTTTTACATTCGTGGCAAGACAGTGGTTGTCCTTTGAAACTTTTGAAATGAATTTTTCCCTTACTTAGGGTAATGAAAAACTAGCTATATAAATGATAGTTCTTTCTAGCAAAGAGAAAATTTTGCAATGTATTACCAGCATTTCTCATTTCAATATCTCTAGCCTCTTGCCAGAGATTTTAGTCTAACTCTAAAGTGACATGTTACTGTGTGAGACCATTTACTCCTTTCACACAGTAGTCATTTTGCCAGTTACATAATAGCTACAAAAAAATTTGGTCAAATATGCTATGATGCTTGGTATAACCACAGATAGAAAATGATTAATTGCTGCCTGTAATCTGTTGGAAAATTCAAAACTGAATCAGCATTAAAATACATATTTAATAACAGTTAATGACTATTTCATATGCCCATGAGATAAAATATCTATGCTCCTTTTTCATTTTTCTTTTTTTTCTCCATCCTTTTTTTCCCTGGTGAATTATCTACAGTTTGAACAGATCATGGAATGAGATTAACATCAATAATGTATGGCAGACCCAAGAAGGGTAATGGGTTTTGAGAAATTAAGAGAAACTTATCCAAAAGTACCAGAAGGATTATCTGAACCATAGCAACTTCCCTGTCAGTGGCTGAGAAAGGGCAGTGTCACAAACCTTAGGCCTGATTGAGACAATCAGACATGAGGGAATCTGTGTGGTTGGCCGCAATGCTCCTGGCTAGAGAAGCCTGTTGGCAAAGAGCAGTGATAGCTAGTCAGACTGCAAGCATAAGCAGGGAAAACATGGATAGGCCTGCCTTTTGTGTCAAATTGAAATGCTTACAAGATGTTGCTACTAGCAACAACATCTTTAGATAGAGAACATAATTTCAAAAATTAGTCACATGGAGAAAAAAATGAATGAGCCCTGTATTCTTCACAGGCTATCACATGGAGCTGGACATTTAGTGAGTCTATCACTACATATGTTTTGGATAGAGATGACAACTATAGAATGAAATGTGCCCAAGCCTAAATAGGAGAGGAGGCTATTTCACACTTTGGAATTTATGCGGCATGTTTAATGATTCCAAAGTGTTGCCTACTGTAAAAGGCCACTTTTTAAATGTAATAAACATTTTTATTTATAGTTTGGGGTTTCAATTTTTATCCCTCCTTTCCCTCCCCTGGCCCCTACCTGAGGCAGCAAGCAATCAGACATGTATGATTACATAAAACATTACCATATTTGTCATTTTGTACAAGAAAACTTGATTAAAAGAAAAAAAAGAAAGTAAAAAACAGCATGTTTTAGTCTGTTCCATTAATATCAGTTCATTCTTTGGAGGTGCATAGTATATTTCATCAATAGTCCTTTGGGATTGTCTTCAATCATTATATTGTTGAGAATAGTTGTCATTCACACTTCATCAAATGATATCATTGTCAGTGTGCACAATGTTCTCTTGGTTCTGCTCACTTCACTATACATCAGTTCATACAAGTCTTTCCAGGCCTTTCTGAAATCATCCTGTTTGTCAAATTCTTATTGCACAATAATATTCCATCACTATCATATACCAATTTGTTTAGCCATTCCCCAATTGATGGGCAGTCCTTTGGTTTCCAATTCTTAGCCACCACAAAAAGAGCTGCTATAAATATTTTTGTAAAAATAGTTCTTTTTCTCTTTTTGGGGATGTTTTTGGGATATAAACCTAGCAGTGGTATTGCTGGATCAAAGGGTATGCACAGTTCTATAGCCTTTTGGGCATAGTTCTAAATTAAAAGGCCACTTTTTTTTTTTTTGCAAGCAATGGGGGTTAAATGACTTGCCCAGGGTCACACAGCTAGTAAGTGTCAAGTGTCTGAAGCCGGATTTGAACTCAGGGACTCCTGAATCCAGGGCCGGTGCTTTAACCACTGCGCCATCTAGCTGCCCCCAAAAGGCCACTTTTTAACACCATTATTGTCTTTATTATGCTTGTTGTGTTTCAGTCATGTCTGGATCTTCGTGATCCCATCTGGGCTTTTCTTGTCAAAGATCCTAGAGTAGCTTGCCATTTCCTTCTCCACCTCATCTTACAGGTAAGGAATAAGGCAACAGAGTTAATTAACTTCCCAGGGGTATACAGCTAGTAAGTGTCTGAAGCTGAATTTGATCTCAGGTCTCTGACTCCAGGGCTAGTGTTCTATTCACTGAGCATCCAAGCTGCCCCCCTTTATTATTCTATCTGGATGAAAATCATGGAAGACCATGAAATCATGAGTCAAAATTAAAACTGATCTAAAAAACAATCACAAGGGTGCACAGGGATGTAAGGAGCCTGCAACACATTTCCAAATATCACTTTTATTCAAGAAATAAAATATAATAAATCATGAGGGACCTGTAAAGAAAATAAGATGCACTAGTCATGTAGTCAGACAAGGAATAATAGAGAGATAGTTTAAATTTTTCACAGGTATCCATGAAACACTAAAAGACCAAACAAGAGTAAGGACTCCAGAAACATCAGCAAATGCTCTGTTGAGGGTTAATGGACAAGAATCACACAGTACTTGAGAAGGCAGGTAGCAATCTGTACCAGTGAAGAGAGCACAGACCAGTAATATCCTAAATCCTAGTATCAAAATACTAATCCATTGAAGTTGGCTTCATTTTTTTACAAAATGATATCACAATTAGGAATAACTGGATTCCTCAAACTTATATTCCTGATTCCTTAATTGACAAGTAATCTGTATAATTAAATACATACACATATACATATATACAAGGAGACACGTTTATTCTACTATTATATGGCAAATATACTCCTTACCATCAACAGATTAAAATCCTTTTTAGTTTTTCATTCTCTGTGATTTTTGTTCAAGTCTTCTCATAAGTCCTTCACAAAAATTATGACAGAGAAGGTTTTTATATCATTATTTTCTTATCCTGGAAAGTATCACTCAGGCAACCCAATTATTGTATCTCATTTTTTTCAACACAATCAACCATCCTCCGGTGCCATATTTATTTATTTTTGAGGATTACATAAATACAAAGCAAAACACATAATTTCCCCAAACATCCCCTTTAATGTCACCTAAATTTTAAATACTATGGAAATACTTTATTCCATGAATTAAAAATAAAATTAAAAAAAATAAATGAATGTATTTTAAAAAATCAATGTACTTTTAAAAGTAATGAATATAAAAGACATATAACAAATTTAAGGTATTCTTAGAGTTAGCTAAACCAAAGAAGGTCTCTTGAGTTCTGAAGGAAACAAAGGATGCTAGGAGGCATAGGTGTGGCAGAATAGCATTCCAGTTATGAGGAACAGCCAGTGAAAAGGCACCAAGGCCTTCCAGGGGGAGGGTTGGAGGACAGCAAGAGGCCTGCATGATTTGATTGTACAGAATATGGAGAGGAGTTAAGTATAAAGATACTGGAAAGGTAGGAAATTTTTGAAGGCCATTTTTGATTATTTAATACCAAACTAAAACATTCATTTCTATCCTAGAAGTTAGTGGAAATCGCTGGAATTTACTGAGTGTGTATGTGAGTGGGAGGACAAGGGGATGGGAGTTGTATGTGACATGGTGAGGACTACGCTTTAGGAAGATCACTTTGGCAGCTGAATGAAGGATGGAATGGAATGAGGAGAGACTTGAGGCAGGCTCTTGAGCAGTCAAGTGGCATGACCAAACGTGTGCCTTAGGAAGCTTATTTTGGCAGTGACATGTAAGATGGATTAGAGAGGGGAGATTCCAGAAGCTGAAAAATAAGCTTAATATGAAGTGATTTTAGGGGTGCCAAAAGGACTCAGTTCTAAAAAGCCAGCTCTAGAGGCAGCTAAGTGGCACAGTGGAGACAGCACCAGGTACAGAGTCTGGAAGAACTTAGTTCAAACCCGGCTTCATATACTTACTAGTTATGTGATTCTGGGCAAGTCACTTAACCTTTGTTTGCCTCAGTTTCCTCATCTGTAAAATGGTGATAATAACAGCTGCATCCCAGGGTTGTTGTGAGGATTGAATGAGATAATAATTGTAAAGCACTTAGCACAGTGCCTCACACATAGTATTATATAAATAACAGTTATCATTATGGTTATTATTATTATTATTAGTCTTAGTCTTAGTTTCTTCAACTTTAAAATGGAAATATTAACAACACCTACCTAGCAGAACTGTTGTGAAGATTGAATGAGATTATATGTTTAAAGCTCTTAGCACAGTGTTTGGTATCTCACAGGTTCTATATACAAGATTATTCCCTATTCCCTTCCATAAAGGGAAAAAAAAGAGCAAAAACCCAACTTCTTTCTTCCTGCTAGTGGTGAGTGAAATTCTAATTTCTTAGACATATCCCTCCTTCATTAGCTTTTGATTAAGGTTAAAATATAAACAGCATTTTGGGAGAGCAGGAGTGGATATCTTTTAGCAATCATTTGTACTTTAGAATGAATGGAGGATCCTGAAAGCTGTGGTGGGGTGAGGGTGAGGGTGGGCTGTGGAGAAAGAGTAAATATAGAGAACTATGAATCAAGGGGAGAGATGAGAAGTAATAGGAGCCACAGTAAAAAAAAAAAAAAAGGGACACACAATAGGGAATCTGAGAGCACTAACGATGAACCATGGCTTCCTTCCTTTACCTAGAGTTGGATCTGCTGAAAGCATTCTTGGTTCATTCCAGAAGAGCAACCTGCTTGTGAGTGAAGTAATAGAATGTTATGGAAGTTCTGTACCTAGGTCAGTGGCATGCCACCTCTTTGCCTAGCATAAAAGCTCCCCAATGTGAATTTAGATTTTAATGTGTCCTCACCATCTAATATTTTGTGGTGGTATTAATGTAAGAGAAAGTGAATGGCTCCAAGATCAGAGTCTCATTAAAATTATTATTCATTAGTGGGCATGTTTTTAAGCTTGCTTTCTAAAGGAAGTCTTTTCCTTTTACAAGGCCATTCCTCTTTTTTCCCCTTTTAATGTTTCCTTGTAGGTTCACAATGTTAATTTTAAGGTTATGTTTTAATGGTTTCCTAAATGACACTTTCATTGTAGTAAGATGAATGCATCAAATCACTCTTCCAGGTGCTGATGTGCTATTGACTCATAGTCAGAAGGGTATGAAAGTTTCAAACCATTAATTTGGGAATGTATTAATAAAGTGAATTTTAAAAGAATCTGAACAAAAAGCAATGCTGTTTTCACTACAGCCATTTAGTTTTTGGAAAAGCTGCAATATAAATTGCTTTTTGAATCCCCTATAGACAATTGCCTTTGCTCAATTTAAAACACCCTAATTCTCATTGAGGGCTTAATTTAAAAAGGGAACATTTTTTATAGCAGCTACAAATTTCTGAAACATTTCTGGTTCCTGCAAAACTAAATAGATTCTTATCATTGCAAACAAACAAAACAAAACAAAAAAGAATACTGATCTTGAATGAAAACTATTTCCTGGTGGTCTTTGTAAATATGATGCTTAGCAAGTTGCATTTCCTATGCAAAATCAACTATTTACTTAAAATCATGTCCCAAACCGGCAATGTTCTACTTTGTTATGAATGGTGGTGGTGTTTTCTTGTTCATCTTTTGCTTTCAAAAAGGACCAATGATATCACAGGGTGGTGTCATGATTTGTGTGTGAATTGGATCCATCATGAATGTACTAACTTTTTAAAAAAACCACATCATCCAAAGATGCAATTAAATGGAGCAGTGTGAATGCTTAAGCATCTACTGAAGGTATTCTAACCACCCTCTGAAGTGATTTACACTTTCTAAGAGTACTTGAATGACCAATATGTTCCCTAGTGGTTAATTTTTAAGGGATATACTATGGGATTTTACCTGAGGCAAATAATGTTTTGGTGATGGCCACAGGGAAGGAGAAACCATAAGATAAAATAAATATTTCTTTTAGGGAAGAAAAATAAGCAAAGAAAACTCCATCGTCCAAACTGTTCCTTAAAGGAAAGATACAAAAGTTACATTATTGTGTTTTCTTATATTTATTTGTGTGGTCCAGGTAATCATACCAGGACAGTAACTGAAGTGTGGAGGATTCAGAAAAACACACAAATTGTGTGCTTCCTCATGGAATTCCCCCAGGTTTATCCAGGTAGAATTAGGATAAAATTAAAGGAAAAAGAATAAATATCTGGATGGATGGATGAATGAATGAATGAACAAACAGAAATAATATGTTAAGTGCTTACTTATTGTGTACAAAGCACTTTGCTAAGGAATGTGGATACAAATAGAAAAGAGACTCTGCTGTCAAAGAGCTAACATTCTGACGGGAAATACATATGGGAGGCTTCAGTTATCAGTTTAAACATGTCACAAAAGGACAACCTGAATGTCATCTGCTTGCCTCTAGATCTTTGAACTCCTTTCTTATTCTTCAATGCCCAACTTCTCTGAGAAATTTTTGATTCCTTCGTAAGTTCATTTCATTCTCTCTGTCTTTGTCTGTCTCTGTCATTGCCTATCTCTGTCTCTGTTTCTGTCTTTGTGCCTCTCTCTATGTCTCTGTCTCTCTCTGTCTGTCTCTCTGTATGTCTCTGTCTCTTTGTCTCTGTCTCTCTCATATCTCAATCTTCTGTCTTCTTCACTGGCTTTTCTTCTTCCTTCAATCTCCTAAGGATAACTGCACTGTTAGATTCACTCTTTGTTATTCTTTTACTTCTTTGCACATTTTGATTTGTCCATTTCATGCATTCTCACATTTTTTTATGTAGATGACTACCAGAAATGTATCTTTGACTTCTCTCCTGAAAACCTCTAATTTTGTCATGTCTTTGGGTCAAAATCTGTCAGTGGTTCTCTTAGTCTGGCATTCAAGGCCTTTCATGATCAAACCCCAGCCTACTTATCTTCTATCATTTCCCTATTCTATTCTATACTCCAGACAAATTGAATTATTAGTTGTTCAGGTACACATATACCTTGTACTTTTTGAACTTTATAGCTTGGTTTATGACGTTCTTTCTATTGTTGAAATCTTACCCATACCACAGTATAATGTATGTACCCCCTATTATGGTAGTCATTACATGCTATTTTGTGTTGAAGTTATCTGTGGATATATATTTCCCTTAATAAGTTTTAAGTTCCTTGAGAGTATGTCTTAATTATGTGTACTCAAACATTTACATTTACTCAAACTCCTAAATACCTAACAACATATCTTGAAAGTTTTAATAAAATGCATAAGAAAATCAGTATATCACTACTCACATATTCATACCTGGTATGTATGGGAAATTTTTTAAAAGGTGCAATCTTAACAGGAAGAAAGTAGACTTGGGGAAGCACATAATTAATGAATCCTCCTTAAACTACTGGATTTCCACCCCTGGCATTAATCACTGACATATCCATCTATTTTATATATAAACAATTGTATAGAGTATGTGTCATTGGAAACCCCAGTGCATATTTCTACACAAAGTTAAAGCATCTTGGTAGTAAAAGAAACTCAGAGATCATCTTGTCTAACCTATACTGAACAAGAATCTTCTCTACATTATCCCCTACGAGTCTTTGCTTGACTATTTCCAGTGACAGAGATCTCAATTTCTCTTAAGGCAATCCATTTTGGGGAGACTCTCCTAGGAGTTCTCTCTCTTTATATCAAAACAAAATCTATATATTTGTTTCTTCTACCCATTATCTCTGGATTTGATCTCTAAAATTGTTTGCCAAGCAAAATAAATATAGCCCCTCTTTCACATGAATCAAGTACTTTTAAATATAGCTATTCTTCCTCTCCAAAGATAATGTTACTGATCTTCCACCCCATCTATCTAGGTAACTCTGGGGTCCAGAAGAAAAATACACACATACATATATACACAAGACATATATGTATATATGGGTATATATACTCATGCATGTGTATATGTATATATACACATACAATTGTATGTATATATGTGTTTTACTCATATAAGAGTATGTATATATAGATATACACCTAATATAATATATGATATTATATCCATATACTCACATATATATCATCATTTTTCAAAGAAAGTGAAAGAAAGAGGGAGGGAAGGAGAAGAAAGGAGAAGAAAAATTAAAAGGAAAAAATGGGAGAAAAAAGGGGAGGTAAAGTCAAGGGCATAACCATGTAGAGGAAAGAATAGCTTTCATTAAAGCTGTGTTTGAATGTTTAATGTGATTGTACATATATAACCTATATCAGATTGTTTCCTGCCTTGGAGAGGGGCCAAGGAAGGGGGAAGGGAGAAAATTTTGGAACTCAGTATCTTATAAAAACAAATGTTGAAAACTATCTCTACATGTAACTGGAAAAAATACTATTGATTGAAAGCTTTATTTGAATCCCATCTCTGCTTCTTATTCCCTGGGTGACCTTGAGTCATTTACATGATTTGGGTCTCAGTTTCCTTAATTGTCAAATAAGGAGCTTAGAGGTGATGACTTCTAGGATCCCTTCCAGATCTACATTTTTATATTTGTGCCTGTCTATCTGTAAACACACACATATGTAGACTAAATATTGTTTGAACAGAAAAAATGCTTTACTTTTTCCCCAGATAATTCTCCTTATCAGTTGGCCACAGTGATCAGTCAGTCAATAAGCATTTATTAAGCTCTTACTCTGTTCCAGGCATTGTGCTCAGTGCTAAAAAGAAAAATACATGCAGAAAAAAAGATAGTCAGTGTCCTCAAGCAACTTTCCTTCCAATGGAGTAAGACATCCCATAAATGGAAGTAGAAAATGAGGTAGGAGAAGATGAAGGGTTAAGGATGGGAATGGTAGAGAAAGTCCAGGAACCTGGAGAAGAATGAAGACATGTCTGGCCTGAGCACTTTCCCTAAAAAAGGAATTCTAGGAGGAACCAGGAAACCAGAGGAAAGAGCTACAGGGCAGGAGTGGACTTCCAGTATGGAAAGTCCAAGAATGGAATGAATTTCGTGGGTGAGAAGGCTGCTGTGGCATAGTACAGATTGTATAGAGAGTCACGAGAGCATGGAGAGGAATGAGAACATACTGGTGTTCCCCAGGCTTCTTTGCCTTGAAGTCATCTCCATTAGCCACTACCTCCAAAAGATCCCTGTCAATGTGTCATTAAGTATCTACACACATATAGCACACATGTACAAAGAAATGCATACATAATCCTAAATTAATTCACTGTTTAAAAAAAGGAAAAAATCTCATCAAGGCTCTGTTATTTAAACCAGCCTAACTCTTCTTTGTAATCAGACAACTAATAAATTTTAAAATAATCAATGTTAGCTTTTAAAGCTATAGTTAGCTGTCGCAGTTGTAAATAGAATTTATTTATTTTCTTTTTTTCCTCCTCTCAAATAAATCTTTTCTTTCTATGCCTGTAATAAATACAGAGCAACAGTGAGAAGTTAATTGTCTAGCTTTTAGGTAGAAAAAAGTACTGAGACTATAAAACGTTCTACAAATGGAGCTCAATTATATATATATATATATATATATATATATATATACACACACACACACACATATACATACACACATATATGTATATATACACAGATACATATATGTACATATATACATCAATATATCATATACCACAAATCGATGTGTATGCGTATCTGTACATATGCATATCATATATGTATATATAAACACACCTACTACTTGTATATATACATGCAATATGTATATGCACATAAATATATCTGTAACTTTATATATATAATTATGTATATGCATATTTATATATACATATAATTCTATCTACACACATGTATATCTATCCACATATACATTTATACATAAATATAAGTAGATTGAATTGTGGCCTTTCCCTTAAAATTGATTTTTCTCTGCACATTTGGTCCTATTCCTTTATATCAGGTAATACCCCGCTATAGAATGCCAGGCTCCGTTTATTCTGGCTTCTTCAAAGTCTCCACCGTATTATTGGCTTGCTACAACTTAAAATAGGTTTTCTAAATTATGGGTCAACAACAAAAGTAAAAGGACACACAGGGACTGAATTGTAAACAAAATGACAGCAGTGACAGAGCAGGAGACAAACCCAACAAGACAAATGTTTTCTCTAAATGGGGGGATGGGTTTGGGGTGGGAAGGGGGAGCCACTACTATGTGACCAGTGTGCTCATCTCTAAATCTATTCTTTACTGAGTTTGGTTTTGCAGTAAAATATAAATGTGGTTTATCCTACTCATTTCAGAAAGAATTACAATACAGTATACAACTCTAATACAGGGAAATATTTCCCCACCACTGCCAGTCCTGTAACCATGTAGAATTGGCAACTGCCAAGTTTTGTTAGGGAACAAAACCCCTCAGCAGTCCCCAAATATCCTTATCAGCCTGCCTTAATGTGTTCCTCAGCTCTATTTGGACTAAAATCTCCTATATAGAGTTAGAACATTAAGCCCAAAAGGTGCTTGTGAAAATGTACATGACTTTGCCTGAGAGTAAATGAAGGCCATTAGGACCATTAACACAGCTACACGGGTTTGTTAGAGAGGCAGTTGGACTAATGGATAGAGGGCAAACTTTGAAGTCAAAAAGAGTGAGGCTTAAGCCTTGCCTCTGGCATGTGCTGTCTGTGTAAACTGGGGACTGTCACTTAACTCAGTGTCTCAACTGACTCATGGTGCCAAAAAAAGGAGGAACTGGAGTAGAAGGGCCTAGGTTTAGAACCCAGGTCCCCAACTACAGTTATCCTTCCCACATCATGACTTTCCCCAAAGCAGTTTCAATATATATTGTGGGTTGGCATAAGAAATTAAATGGGAATTTGTGGGGAGTTTTATGGAAGCTGAAGATGACACGTAAAGGCCAGCAGATGACACAGAGCCTATGACCAAATATTTGACCCAAATTTAACAAGAAGGTTTTGTAAACACCTCATAAAAGAGAAAGGAAGAATTCGTATTTCCTTTCCAGTATGAAGGAAAGGCCAAAAAATTTTACACAGATTTTCCAGATTGTGGGGGCACTGTAAACCTAACTGCTCCATTGTGCGTGAGCTGGGTGATATGAGGGAAGCCTATCTGAACCTCAGTTTTCTCATCTATTAAAAGAAGAGTGGTTAGACTAGAAGTAATCTCTAAGTTCATCCTATCTCTAGACCTATGATCTTAAGAAGAATATGTTACATATTAGAGTCACTGGGAGGACCCACAAAAATGAAATCACAGGTCACTACCCTGTCACACACACACACACATACATACACACACACACACACACACACACACACACACAGAGGCCTTCTCACTTCCTCAAATTGTTTTGGTTAAATATATAAAGGATCTAACTAGTTCTCAGAATATTGTAGGCAGAATAACTTAAGTCAAATTTGGAGAAATTTGGTTTATGAAACCAAAGACACTACGCCATAATGGATAGCAAGCTGGCCTTGAAGCCAGGAAGACTAATATTCAATCATTCCTCTGACACATACTGACTTTGTGACCCTGGGCAAGTCCATTAACTTCTCATTGTTCTAGGCAACTCTTAAGATTCTTTATCAGAAAAGATGCTAATCAACTTTGGTAGAGAGAATTCCTCACCAAGGAGTTACAAATGAAATCACAGGTCCAGTCCTATCCCAGTAAAAATGTCAATAACTACCAGTCCTCCTCCCCTCAAAACAGAACAAAACAAAACAAAACAATCAAAAACACCAGCCATACTAAAATCCTTAGCAAAAAAAAAAAAGTTTAAAAACTACAGCTGTCAAGCTGTCAACTAAAATAAAATTCAACATGGTTCAGCAAATAAATGTTGAAAGATTGACTTAATTCACTTTATTATTCACAATCAGTAAGGAAAACATATAAATTGCCATCCCAGGACTCAGCTTAAGACTGTAACAATTCTGAAAGGTTTTTCCCCCTGATTTTCACAACAGCTTTATTTATTTATAAATTAGGGAATAAGAAATATCTCTAGCAGTTAAAATTGTAGGTCTGGAATTAGAAATCTGAAATTTGGTAATTTAATTTCTGCCTCATTTTATCCATCTAGAAAAAAAATCTAAAGCTATTTCCTACCAATTCTCAGAGGGTTGGTACAAGATTCAAATGAGCTTTGCAATCTTTTTGGGGGGGGATTTTCTAGAAACTGTAATATATCAAAGTATTTAAACTATGCTCCCTGTTGCATAAATTCAAAATACTTGTCAGTACTTTATGAATGTTTTACTAAGGTCATTTGAGGAAAATGAACCTCTTTCAACATCCCTTTTGCAGTACAATAAAGAAATGTGTCTTTGGTCCTTTCAGCTTTTGGTCTCTGCTGTTACTATAATCGGGAATGTCCTTTAAGACAAATAACAAGTTGTAAACTTTTTGAGGTTTTCAAGAAGATGCTCTGGCCCTGGGAAGAGATCAGGACTCCAGGCTCAACTTCAACCACCAGCTATATCACTTACAGGTGGACTCATGATACCTCATCTTCTTGAAGTTAGGGTTCTGTCAGACAGTGAGTCAGCAAGCATATATTAAGCACTGATTTTGTTCCAGGTGCAATATACTAAGCTTCAAAGATATGGAGAAAGGTTAAAACAGTCCTGCCATCAAGAAGCTTATATTTTAGTAGAGGAGACACCACAGAAATAACTAGGTATACAAGATGCAGAGTAGATTGGTAATCTGAGAGGGAAAGGTGCCAGCAGCTAGGAGAACTGGTCTCCTACAAAAGGCAGGATGTGAATTGAATTTTGAAGAAAGTCAGTAAAACCAAGATGAGGACAAAAGGAGTCAAAAGAGAGACAAGTTCAAATCCTACCTCCCAAACTTACTTGTTGCATCATCATGGGCAAGTCTGGTAATTTCTCTCAGCCTCAGTTTTCTCATTTGTAAAAAGGCTGATGATAATAGCTCATAAATACTTCACAGGGTTGTAATTTTGAAATCATGACATAAATATCAGCTATTATTATAGATCTCAAATCTGTTCTCCTCTAAAGGAAAAAAATGTGCTTTTTTCCTTCATTAAAATCTTATGGTGTAGGGGGCAGCTAGATGGCACAGTGGTTAAAGCACCGGCCCTGAATTCAGGAGTACCTGAGTTCAAATCCGGCCTCAGACACTTGACACTTACTAGCTGTGTGACCCTGGGCAAGTCACTTAACCCCCACTGCCTACAAAAAACAAAATCTTACAGTGGAGTTGTGAACTGATCTATCCATTCTGGAGAGCAATTTGGAACTATGCCCAAAGGGCTATAAAACTGTACATACCCTTTGACCTAGCAATAACACTACTAGGTCTGTATCTCAAAAAGTTCATAGAAAAGGGAAAAGGAACCACATATGCAAAAATATTTATAGCAGATCTCTTTGTGGTGGCAAATAATTAGAAATCGAGGGAATGCCCATCAATTGGGGAATGGCTGAACAAGACGTGGTATATGATGAATGTAATGGAATACTATTGTGTTGTAAGAAATGATGAGCAGACAGATTTTAGAAAAACCTGGAAAGACTTAAGTGGACTGATGCTGAGTGAAGTGAGCAGAACCAGAATAACATTTTACATAGTAACAGCAACATGGTGCGACAATCAACTGTGATAGACTTGGCTCTTCTCAGCAGTGCAATGATCCAAGACAATTCCATAGTGATGGAAAATGTTCTCTACATCCAGAAAAAAGAACTGTGGATTCTAAAATCAGATTGAACCATACTGTTTCTATTTTTTGTTGTTTTTTTTTTCTTTTTTGAGGTTTCTCCCTTTTGTTCTGATTCTTCTTTCACAATATGAATAATGCAGAAATATGTTTAATGTGATTGTACATATATCACCTATATCAGATTGCTTTCTGTCTTAGGCAGGGGAGAGGGAAAGGAGTAAGGGAGAAAAATTTGGAACTAAAAATCTTAAGAAAACAATAAATAAACAAAACAAAACAAAGCAAGATCTTACTCAGATGACTTATGACAACAGTGAGCTTGGATTTCCAAAGGGTCTGTCAGAGGAAGACAATCACCAGCAAAATAACACTGGAGAGGCTTTGAGTAGAGGTCCAGAGTAGAGGTCCATCAATAGACTCCATGTCAGCTTTCCAACCCAAGCTAGGTGACAGATTCACTGAAATAGGTTCATCCCCAGGAGTTTGACTACCAAGTGCCAATTTATTTTAACTACAGCAATTCATGGGGACTATCATGTAAGAAGATCATAGAACTTCTAGCTTGAAGATACTTGAGAAATTACTTAACTCAACCCCTACACAACTAGGTGGTACAGCAGATAGAGCTCTGGGCTCACTTACTAGCTGTGTGACCCTAGGCAAGTCACTCAATCTGTTTGCTCATTTCCTAAACTGTAAAATGGAGATAACAAGAGCACCTATCTGGCAGGGTTGATGTGAAGAATAAGTGAAGTAATGCTTGTAAAGTGTTTAGCACAAGGCCTGGCTCATAGGAGGTGCTATGTAGCAAAGCTTCTTAAACTCTGGGTCATGAGCCCATATGGGATCACCTAACTGAATGTAGGCGTCATGAAAAATTTGGCAGTAAATGTTGGATTTGTATGCCTATTTTATATACCTATATACCTGGGGTTGTATAAAAATTTCTCAGGCAAAAAGGGGTCATGATTGGAAAAAGTTTAAGAAGTCCCACTCTATAACATACTTCCCCTTGCCTTCTGAGAAAAATGTGGTGCTAAAATTTAATTGACTTACTCAAGGCCACAAAGGCAGTTAAATAACAGAGCAAGGTTTGAACTTAGGTCTTCGGATTCTTGTTGTAATTTATAATCATAGAAGGCAGAAACATAAAATTACAGGTCTTTGACATATTGTAGTATAAAAGTGAATACATTTTCTAGTGGTAGCATGACACAATAAAAAGGCTTTGGTATCAGAGGGCCAAAATTCAAATCCTGTCTCACTGTGTTCCTGTTTCATTTGTTCATTCAGTTTACTCATCTGTGAAACCAAGGAGTTGGACTAGATGGCTGCTAAGCTTCCTTCTACCTCTAAATCTTTGATTTTATGATTTTCATATAGGTGTACCCCTAGGGAACAAAGTCAGGATTATGAGAGGTACTACCAACAAAACATCAAACAAAGTTCAGGAGGTAAGAAACAACACAGATAAGACCACGGAAAATGTTAGTTACTGAATCCAAATCCGGTGAATGTCCTGGAGTGACACACTTACTTCCAGACTCTTTGAAAGAGAATTCTACCCTTCCAGTTTCCCATCAATGAAAATCTCATTCAATTAGCAGCAGTCCAACTCATCAAAGATTTACATGCTACATCCCATACTACCACTATACTACGGGCCAACTGGAAGAATGATTTCCTACTTTTTAGCTTCCGAACCCAGTACCACAAGCTTATGTGATCTTGAAGGCTGAAGCATTGGGACTATCACAATGAAAAAGAGTGTCATTGTTTGTAGCCCTCTCTACTCATTCCCATCTTCACACTAAGGAGTAGGGAGTGAGATCTCCCAGGAGAAAGGCTGAGAAAAAACACAGCAGGAATGAAGAGTGAGTTCCTATTGCCTCTCCTTGGCAACATAGACTCCTCCTCCCTCTCTCTGTACTTGTGAAATATTGGCACATAAACTGCATTGATACTCATGAGAAAAAATTACAGTCATAGAGGTTATCTCCCCAAGAAGCTACTCTCTTTCTTTATTAATATGCTTCAGATTGTTGCAACACTACAAAGCCAAAAATAAGTTTTCTTTGATCAATAAATTGTAGGCTGGGAAAGAAAATACTAATTTTCTATTTCTTTGGGACCCACTGCTAATATATAGCACAGCTTTCCAAAAGTGTTCTCAGAAACCTGATATAGAATTATCTGAAATTACACTAGAGTGTCTCTCCTGGATCACTCTGTTCTCTGTCACTTTACAGGGATGTCTCTGAAATTTGGCGGGCTGTTTTTGTTTGGTTGCTTTTTTAGGGGGTAGAATTCTCTTTGTGAAGATATAGATATGGATACACACACATACACACATATATATTTATATATTTATACATACACATATACATATACACACGTACAATTTTTATTTTCTACTATAGTTTACAACTGGCATGCAGTTGCGGGGGGTGGGGGGGAAGCATAATACATTTCTAAGTCAGAGAGTCAGAGAAAAACTGTTGAACCGTTACTTCTGTCAATTCTCTACTTCAAAACATGCCCTTTAACCTCTAAGAGTAACTTCATTTAAAATCCAGTATAGAGAAAGATCCTCCACTAAAGCTTTCCTCAGATAGGCAGAGGTGACCCTCTATTCGCCAAGGTTATGAAAGCTCAACAAGAGCTCCAGCAGGTCCTACACGGAGCTGGAAAGGTTTCAAGTACAAGTCTGGCAAGAGAATGTTTTCTCTGCTTTCAGAGGAATAACCTGGCTAAGTGGGTCGGCTTTCACAAGAAGGGTGGCCCTTAGGTGATGGATTTTTTTCAGCCTCAGCAATTGCCTGTCTATCATTTATCCACTAATGTAAGACACAGAGGTGTTTAGACAGATTTCTTGTTTGGGTTCTACACTTAGCACCATTTTCCTCCATAGGCAGCTAGCTAGGTGGTGAAGTGGTGGTGCAGCAGCTGATACTGGGGTCAAGAATATCTGAGTTTAAATCTGACCTCCAACACTAGTTGGGTGACTCTAGGCAAATAACTTCACCTCTGTCTGCCTTAGTTTCCTCAAATGTAAAATGAGGATCATAATAGCATGTACCTCCCAGGGTAGCTGTGAGAATCAATTGAGATAATATTTGTAAAGCACTTAACATACTGCCTGCCACATAACAGGAGGTTAATAAGAGCTTATTGACTGACTTGTTGACTAACTATTGGATGGAACTAAAGGCATTTTATATTCTCCTGTCTTTTGTATGCCTCAGCATATGTCTGATTTTGACCCAGATTTAATTCAACCAATTCACTTATTTGCTGCTTACTATGTACAAGGTACTGTGCTAAGTGCTAGCAACACAAAAATAAAAAGGAAACGATGTCCCTTGTTCTCAAAGAGCAGCTAGTCTAATGGGGGATATGACATGCACAAAGATAAATACATACCAGATAAAATAGAGCAGGACTAGAATACTAACTGGGACAGGTGCGGTGTGGGGGATGGTCAAGAAATGTTTCTCTTTGGAAGTGGTCCTTGAACTGAGAACTCGAGGAATTCAGGAATTCTAAGAGACCTAATTTTCCAATGGGTTGAGATGAGGAGCTGTGTGTGTGTGTGTTCTGGGGTGGGGATGTCAGAGAGGGAGAAGAGTTTGTGTGAAAGGACTGAGACATGACGCTGAGTGCAGAGCACAATAAATACACCTGTACGACTGGAAAGTAGAGCTCATGAAGGAGAATGGCATGAAATAAGTCGGGAAAGGTAGGTTGGAATCTGGTTATAAAAAAAAAAAACTTTCAATGCCATGCAGAGGAAAAGTTTGTATTTTAGCCTACCAGCTTATCAAAGGGCCACAGCAGAATTTTGAAGAGAGTGACCTGGTCAGAGCACTGTTGTTTTAATTTGGCCTACCAGGAGGAACATGGATGGAGAGGGGAAGATAATGGAAATGGGAGACTGATTTAGGAGGTTATCGTGAAAGCCCAGATAAGAGATGATGAGGGTCAGAACTAGGGTTATGGCTAAGTGAAAAAAGGAGGACGATGATTTAAAAAATCAGAAGGAATCTTCAACTGATGTGATATCCAGCAGAGTTTCTGTGTTCTAATTTGCATTTGCTTTAAAATTCACTTCTGGGTTCAAGTTAGTGTTATAACACCTTATATTGTCCTAGGCTATATACTGAATTATGGAGACTGCTTTGCTTCCACCCACATATCGAGTAGTTGACATCAACCAGAACATTCAAACACGTTTGTCAATAGCCCAGAAACTGCCAAGTAATTGCATATGTAAAAGACTCTTAGGTATACATTTTTATGAATGTGTTTTCTTGCATAATTACCCCATTATAGCACAGTAAAGTCTTACTAATTCAGACTAATTGGGAGAAAGGCCTGTCTTATCTAATGAAATGTCTGAAATACAAAATATTTTAAAGTAATGATACTTTACATTTGTATAGCTCTTTAAGCCTTGCAAAATAACTTAACATATATTATCTCATTAGATCTTCCCCTGGCAAGGTCAGTATCAATATCTCCTGATGATAAAGCAATGAAGAAACTGAGACTTAGAGAGAGTGCTTGAAAAGACTTGAGTTTCAACTTCCAACTCTGTCATTTTTTAACTTTGTGACCTTGAACAAGTCACTTTAGTTACTTCATCTGTGAAATGAGAGGGCTGGATTAGATCAGTGGTTTCCAAACTGTGGGCAGGGGCCCTGGAGTTGTTATTGAAAGGGCCCTCGGAATTCAAATGCACAGTGAACACTGTCATTTTTAAAATCTTTATTTAGCTCTAATGAGATGTACTGGGCAACTAAGTAAAATAAGAAAACCAATTTGCCTTCTGTAGACTAAATAAATGTCTTAAATATAGATGGGTTAATCTTTTAAAAATTTATGTAGATTCTGCTGCAATTAATAAAATAAAAATTCATTTTAAATGTTCCTGAATTGTTTATTGTCATCTTGTATTAATTTTCTTAATCATCAGCTACTAATAATAGCGTAACTATACTAACATGCTGGGACCCAGAAAACCTTTGGAACATTAAAAAACTATTCTCATCATCCTAGGAAAATGTTGGAAGCCATGGGGTTAAATTATCTCTAAGGTCCCATGGAGCTCTAACATTAAGTGATTCTGAGATTAGTTTTTATTAAGGTCAAGTATTTACACCTGGAACTGAGTAGAAGCTCTGTTTTGATGAATAGATAAGAATATTTTCAATTAGCATATCAAAGCACCTTGCTGGCTTCTGTTTACATTGTTTATATGTAAACACATACTTCTAAAGTGTTTGAAAAGTTTGTTCTCCAAGAGATAAGATCCTCTTTTCAATTTTGTTCACATTATTTATTTGATAACGAAACTATTTTTCATATTAGGGGTCAACTGCAGCTGGGTTTCTACTAGAATGATCACACATTATAAATTGGAGAATTCCAAATTCAAAGGATCATAGATTTAGTCCTGAAAGGGGCCTCAGAAGTTAAGTCCCACCTTCTCATGTTACATATTTAGAAACTGAGTCACAGAGAAATGGAGGTTGACTTGCTCATTGTTATATGATGAGATCACACCCAGTTCTAAAGACTCCAAGTCAAATATTCTTTCAACTCAGACCACAATAATTTTTAGTTGATCACTTTACCTTAATTAGTAAAACTTGCCTTTTACAAAGAATTGGAAATTGAGGGGATGCCCACCAATTGGGGAATGGCTGAACAAGTTGTGGTATATGAATGTAATGGAATACTATTGTGCTAAAAGAAATGATGAGCAGGCGGATTTCAGAAAAAACCTGGAAAGATTTAAGTGGACTGATGCTGAGTGAAGTGAGCAGAACCAGAACACTGTAAACTGTAACAGCAACATTGTGTGATCAACTGTGATAGACTTGGCTTTTCTCAGCAATACAATGATCCAAAACAATTCCGAAGGACTTATGATGGAAAATGCTCTCCACATTCAGAAAAAGAACTGTGGAATCTGAATGCAGATTGAACTATACTAATTTCACTTTTTTATTTTGTGGGGGTTTTTTTTGTCTTGAGGTTTTTTCCTTTTGTTCTGATTCTTCTTTTACAACATAACCAATGTGGAAATATATTTAACATGATTGTACATATATAACCTGTGAGATTTAAAATTGGATATTAGATCATAAATCTCCCCTCTTTAACCTTTCCCTTAATTTATCTCCCAGACTAGTAAATGGAAGAAGCTTCTGGTTTTAAAGGTAATGGGGGCCAGATCCTACTGTAAAATTTGGGAAAATAATGTGGGACTGTCTACAAATCCCTGTGGGAGTCTAGTCCAGGTCCACTGTCTATTTTTCCAGGTAAAAGCAAATAAATATTGGAAGTCCTCATGTACTGGTATGGAGAAAAAGACAGAGCAGAGGTCTACCACTGTGAAACATGTAGATTCATAGGGATTTTAAAGTGATATTCTCATTACCTAACAGGGTTATTTCATACTTAGCCAACCTTTGATCTGAAAAGGCTTGTGTCCTGTGACGTAGTAAGAGAGCCCCTACTTCGTGAGGGCATTGCACAGTTAGAGGGGAGATTTATGATCTAATATCCAATTTTAAATCTCAAAAACCTATATCAGATTGGTTGCTGTCTTTTGGAAGAGGAGGGAGAAAAATTTGGAACTCAAAGTCTTATAAAAATGAATGTTGAAAACTATCTTTACATGTAACTAGAAAAAATAAAATACTATTAAGATTATTTTTAAAAAAGCTCTGAATGGAGTAAAGAGTGAGGGACAAATATTTAGGCTGATGTTTTAAAGGAAACTGTAGGATTATAAGTGAATATGGCTCCTGGGGGTTTCTATATTTCAGAACAGATTTCTAAACATCATCTTGCTTTCTTCAGATTTTTTTTTCCTTAGAAGAGCTGGAACTTGCTCATTCTCATAGTGTTCTCTAAAAAAAAAAATCATTTCATAGGCTCTGATTCTACTCTTGGGTTCAGCCTCTTAAATTAGACTACCATAAGTCAGTCCAAGTAGCCATACCTCTTTATAGCCTTTTTTTCTGTGATCTCTCTTCCTTTATTGTGCAAATTCAACTTTGGTCACCTACACATTCTTTTTTAGCTGAAGTTCCTTATTTTTAAGCTTATGATCTTGGATCACTGCTTCAAGGTCTTCATGGATTTTAGCAAAGATGACTTTGTTATTTGCAAATCCAAGTTGACTCATGTACTCTCACTTGGTGCTAATGCCCTTTCTTCTCATTCAAAGTTTCAGAATATCTTCTCCAGGCAAATGGTGGAAAGACTTGGTGAGGCAGTGTTCCCTTCTCTAGTGCCACATTTCAGCTTGATCTTTTCACTCTCCCTGTCAAATTCAAATGTCATTGTACTATTCATGTGCATGTGTTGGAGGATTCTTATATACAGTTCTCCTGCTTCTTTCAAAATTGCTTTAATTCTTACAAAGTCAAAGGCCTTTCAGCCCTTGAAAATTATCTATGGAATCCATTAACATGGCTTACTCAGTATACAATATAGAACTTGTCTAGGATACAGTTGAAGCTTCATAAAAGATAAAAGGTAGAGGAGGGAAAAAAAAAGTAAATGGAAAAATTACAGACAAGGAAATGAACAAAAATTAAAAGAAATTTACTAATGGAAATTTCCCATGGATAAATCTAACTTGTGTGGGGGTAGCAAACACTTAGCATATTACATTTTGCTGATTCAACATATTTTAAAAAACAACAGTTAATTTGAATGAATATATACCTCCCTCCACTGTCTTATTAATGTGTTTTTTTCCTGAAATGCAATTATTCATTACTGGTCTATATGTAATGTGAAAATGTCAATATGACATGTATTCTAAATCATGGTAATAAATATTAAAGAAGTCATTTTGATTTCTCCCATGGAAAGAAAAGCCTACTCTAACCTTATTGTTTAATGATTAAAATAAACAAGCTAAAATTATGGCTACTTTAAAAAACAAAAACAAAAAAACAAGTTAGTTAGATTTAAGAGAGACTTCTGTTAAAAATTAAATATAGTTTTTATTTCCCTGTCTCTGATCAGAGAAATCAGTTTTATAATATCTTCTACAATTTGTTTCCATACCTGTCCTCCTACCAAAAAAAAAGCAGATCAGAAAACAAAAAATCCTACAAGACAATCCAGATCAGAGACAAACAGGAAAAACATAATACCACTTTATTTTGTCCCAAGAAGAAATAGCATGATTCTGCTGGAGACCCTTTCCAAAGGGGTTCCAGGACTCCCTCTTTCTGAGGGTATACAAGGTTTTCTTTGCTCACTGGTTATTGGGTAACTTCATTAGCATGATACAAATCAACCCAAAGCAAATACTATAAATGTAAATCAGTTAAACAATACAAATCAGTTTAACAGCTCAACTTAAAGCAGATGCTATAGTTAGATTATGTGGAAACCGGAAGGGTTTTATCAAAGACAAGGATGACTAGACTGTTGATCAGGAGAACAATAAGATCTATTTACTTTCTAGGGGAAAGAAGACAGTGAATATGAATTTCAAAGGGACATTTAAGTTTGTTTATTCTCTTGGGGAAAGTGAATAGGGTCTGGCCTATCAAAAGGCATTTTGCTCCTATTAATCCAGGGTCTCATAAAATCCACTTGGATAATAGGGCAACTCAATCAAATCCAGGTGATTTAAATACTCATATTAACACTTCCTATCTACAATATTTTATACACCCAGAAGGTTAAAGCTGAAATGGACCTTAGACATTGTCTAGGTAAAACCTCTCATTTTATAGATGAGAAGGTTGTTGTCCAGAAAAAGGATATTAACTCAACCAAAGAGTAATATATTAAGCCTTCCTGTAAACCTAGAAGTGAACAAAACAAACAAGAAATCTGGAGAATCTCTCCAACACTCCTCTAAGAAGTTGTGTAATAGAAAGAAAAAACAAAACTGTATTAGGTCAGGCATTAAGATTCTAGTCTTTGCTTCACTACTCACTAGTCATATCTCTCTTGTCTTAGTTTTCTCCTCTCTAAAGTTAAGATTTCTTCTCTCTACAAGGTTCTATGAATATATGGATCACGTTTCTAAGTTTATCCTGCGGAACAGTGGTGAGGTGGATTGTTCACTATTGTTTCCTAAGACAACAGTCTTTGCCCTAGTTCTTCCTCCCAAGTACTACCTCGCCCCCCCCCCACACACCCCTTTCCCCCCCCCCCCAAGCAATGACCTCTCCTCTCTTTCCAGGTGTGATTCCTCCTTCCCCTGAATTTTTAAATGCCTTACACAGCCTGTTTGCTATCAACCCCACTGTCTCTCTATCTCTCCCAGGACGGAAGAAGCATGGTAATTCGAAATATATACATCCTTTTGTCCATGAGAATTTATAGTCTCCCTATGATTTATTAGGATCTGTTAATTTGACTATATGTTTGGAAATATGCCATTACCAGGATGTAATCACTATTTGGCTCAATCCAAACTTAACTCCACACCCCGGCCCTAATTTATCCATTCTTACTGTGAATTTCCCATTTTACCCTTAGGGAAGCTCCCTGGAATTTCAGAAAAGCAGCACGATGCCAGATTGTATGGATTGGAGCCTTTTCAATTCGTGAGCTTCAATTGGCAATATTAAAGAATTAATTATAATAGAAATGCAAAGAAACAGAATTGTCAGTGACTCCCATCTGTGAACAGTCTTTTCTTAGGCCCCATCCAATTTTCTGGTCCAACTTTTACAGTCTCCTATTGCCTCTTTAGTTCTCATGATGGTAGATATAGAATATTATGAAATATTAGAACTACAAAAGTTAGCACTGGGTAACATTAGATTTCAACTTGTTCTAAACAAAATTTATTACATTTTTTAAAAAGGTAACTAGATACCTATAATTCAAAATATGCATGTATAGTTTCTACAATGGTTTAACTTGTACCTCAACAACTTTGAGCTACTACTATATAGTATAAAGTAATAAAATATTATATACAATATTTTATTTAATTCAATAGGAAACAGCTCAAGATTTATTTATCCTTTATAGTGTTAAAACAGCTATTAATCTAGACGGTGAGAACCTATTCATATTTACCAGAGTGAAGTGAGTGAAGAGAAAGACTTGGTATTCATGCACTGCCAGACAAAATTGTTTGCTGTTTACCTGAATGATTTTTAGGTGCTTTGGCTCATCTCTCATGTTTAAAAACAATGATGAAGTTGTTGCCAAGAGAACAGCTCCTGTGTGTCATATATGGATTAGCCTACTCCTTGCCAAGCAAGTTCACTGTCAATCATGTTAATGTCTCAGCCTAACATACATTTTGCAATATATGATTTTGGTGTCAATTCATAACATGGCAATGGAAAGAATAAAAAAACTGACAAGAGAAATATTGTTCAAGTTCAAGTTAAACATTTGGTAAAGTAAATAAATCAATAAATCAAATGTGGAAATAAAGGAGCCCACTGTGTACATTACTTATTTGCATAATATAGCAGACTGAATTCAATGAGTAATAAATACAATATGGCAGAGTGGCTAATTCGATAATTTTGTTGTAATAGACTAAAGCTGTCTCATAAGAGTACCACACCTAGGCTACTGTAATCGATGGGCTATGGCTAATAGCTACTGATATATTAAAATGTCAGTGCTTCATGATTTCAATGGGGAAAGAACAGAAAAGAGGCTTATTTTTGTTTTAAAGTGGCCCAAATTCTAAGCACTGGTTGGAGCACAATTAAAGTAAGTAAACCTTTTGTGTATAACAAGTGATGTGGACTCCTTTGTATATGTCTTCACATGGATCTCATTACAATTTCTTTAATATTGCCTCTCAATAGGATGTGCAGAATTTGAGGATCAATCACTAGGGCTAAGCAGCTGCTGCTTATGATACTCTCTCTAATTTGGTTTCTGTTTCCAGCAATCCCATCCTTTGTATAGCATACATTTTGTACTCTGACACTTCACTCACTCCTGTTTTCTGGGATCTCCTTTTACAGTTTACTAGTTTAACTATTATTCCAGGTTATTCTCTAGCTCTTCACATGTCTTCAGTTTCATCTAATTCAGTAGGAATTCACTCTCTCAACTTGATGAGTTAAATCTGGTACATATCAAAATCCAACCAGTGACAAACATCCATAATTAAGAACCCTTTATTTGCAAACTCTTTTCAAGGACTTGTTCAAGGCCAAATTGTAACATTCTTTTTAGGCCTCCTGAAAGCGCAATATTATCATCTTCAAGCTCCCTGCTCCCTACCCCACAAAGTCAAAATACAAACTAAAACAGTCATCTCCCCTAACCCCCCACATACCCTTATATTGATATAAATATATATATCAATATATATAATATATATAGATATATATATATAATAAATATCAATATATATCAATATAAGCTTATATTGGTATAAATATAACGTTACTTAAAGAACAACTATAAACAATGTCAGAAGTTATTTTTTTTTTAATTCTCGAAATGCTCAACAGAGGAAAAAATGTTAAGATCCTTCTGTAGGTATCTAAGAGCTGCAGCATCAACAGGGAATTGACTGTCAATGTCATTAAGGAGCTAAATTCAGGCTCTGGTCATATTAACTGAATTACTAAAGATTTTTAAAATTATCATTTTTAAATTTCTATTATAGTAAGTATCAATATGCATAATCCATGTAAACAAATCTTTTAGTCCTCAATAATTTATGAGTGTAAAGAAATACTGAGACAAAAAAATTAAGAACCATTGAGTTATAGATGTGTGGCATCTGCATCAATGGAGTTTCCATATCAGGAACTTACTGATATAATCATAGGTCCAGATTAAAATAAAGAAAAAGTGCCATAATTTGGTACAAAGATTGATGCCCCCAAATATTGAGTGTCATAAGTGTTCAGCAGAAGAGAGGTACCTTTATTTCACTATAATTGATTTACTTTAGAATTTTATCTAAGTTTATGCATTTAGAAATATGATTCCAAAAGAGAATCCAAAGGTTTCACCAGATTTCTTTTTTTTTTTTCTTTTTAAGGCAATGGGGGTTAAGTGACTTGTCCAGAGTCAGACAGATAGTAAATGTCTGAAACCAAATATGAACTCCTTAACTGCCCATTTCACCAGATTTGCAAAAGGGTCCAAGAGCCCCGAAAGGGCAAGAACTTCAGAGCTAGATGACCTCTTGGTCCTTTCCAGGTCGAAAGTCCTCCAATCCTAAGAGGCTGCATTTTATCTGGGCTTTCAAGGTAAGGGATCAAGCAATGGCATGATTACCTTACTTTGATACAAAAGCTTTACATTTATAATTTAACGATTAAAATTAGTTCTGTGTATATTTGTTTGTATTGTTCCTTATGACCAATGTGTTGTATTGAGTTTGGAGTCAAAGGAATGAAGTCCTACATTTAGCTCCTTACTTCTTTTATGACCTTGGAAAATCACCTAAACACTCGACTTCAGTTTCCCTAAATGTAAAGTGAAGGGGTTGAACTAGATGATTTCTGAGGTTCTTTCAGCATTAAACTCCATCATCCTATCTCTAATAACCAAATGCCACAGTCTATATGGTCATTTCGTGATTGTTGTTGCTGTAATTCCTTGAGTATTGGGACTTCCCGGTCAGGAAATCCAAACCTCCCCCCAAAACAACAACAACAACAACAAACCTGTTAATAAACTTAGTTTTAGAAAGCTTCCCAGGGCATGGAGAGATTAGAATTAGCCAGAATTTGTCAGAGGCAGGGCTTGTACCCAGGTATTCCTGTCTCGACTATACTC
Source organism: Dromiciops gliroides (assembly GCF_019393635.1). Classification (NCBI taxonomy): domain Eukaryota; kingdom Metazoa; phylum Chordata; class Mammalia; order Microbiotheria; family Microbiotheriidae; genus Dromiciops; species Dromiciops gliroides. Next base: position 339,538,404 of record NC_057862.1, on the reverse strand, counting down.
ATGCTGCTTCCCCTACAGGTCATATTTATGGTTAATGGTTAATGGTCATATATACGGTTAATGTGGTTGAAGCAGTTTAACACACCAAACTTTCTGAAAATATTTATTTGAATAAAAACTCTTCTTCCTTAATGGAGAATCCATTTTTCCCTGGCTTCTTTTATCAGCCGAGAGCCATTCATTTATAATTAGCTTTTAGGGGTCTAGTCCTCTTTCCTTTTAAAAAAGACTTTTTAAGTGTTCTACTTGGCCATAAGGTCTCATGGTATTAAATGGATAGTGTCTTCCCACTTTCTCTTATATAGTAGAAAAAAAATACCATAAAGTTTTGCAATTAGTTAGAAAGTCAAAAACTCAGCAAGAAGTCCTGCTTTTTTTCCCTCTGAATTATCTGTTAATGAAGGTTTCAACGTTAATTGCCTTTTCATTAAAAATTCTTTAAAAGCCTTCTTTCACATTCCTTACAAAATCAAATTAGCCACTAAGCTTTGGAACAATCTCAGTAATACTGTTGTGGACTCCCCTGTTCATTATTGGGATTGGTGAGATTAAGGAACATGTGCCTTTCAGATACTCCAGAAGACCTGCTTTAAATTCTTTTGAATTATTATGGGTCTCCTTTTATTCAAACCTGTTCGGGAAATGAGGCACTGCACATTTAGGCAAAATCCCAGTACAATGAATACCATTAAAATAAGCGTACTGTAAACCAGAACGATTTCTACGTCCCCTCAGATGGCCTATAAAAACAGTGCTTTGTTGATCTGGTTACAATAACTGCTATACAACAAATAATCCTACAAACAGGTGCTTTCTCCTGCCCCAGTCCATGTAACATTTACTCTCAGAAAGGTAAGAACTTGATTGTGGGCTTTTTCTACAGAACCCAGGGAGCTGGGGGCTTAGTTCTTTTAAGTCCTTTTGTTTTGTCATCAAACAGTAATTACCCTTCATTTCACCTCCATCTTCCCCACTTCAAAAGTCCCAAACAAAAATCCACCTAACATTCCCAAACAAAACAGCCACCAATCCCCAAAGACCTAATCTAAAAGGAGAGGGTAAGTTAGAATACCTCTTGCTTCTAAGCACTTCTTTTCACTTGCTAATTTAACAGGAAGAAGGCTGGTTCCATAGACAGAGAATGTAGTTTCTAATCATGTATTCAGTGATATTAAATTCCTCTCCAAGAAAGTATTATGTATGTCACCAAAGGCTAATCATGAAAGGGACTTAACTAATGCATCACCATACTTGCTAAATATGTAAAGACATGTTGTCCCAGTGATTTTTAGGTGCATGCCTCCTATTACCAATGATGTGGTATGCTGCATGAGGGTATGCATGTGTCTGCTCTCATGAGGAGCCCACAATACTTGCCACTACCTAATGAATCAAAATGAAAACTGCATAAAGTGAATTGTATCATCTGCCATTCATGAATGAATGTAAAAGCATTTATTAAGCACTTACTATACAACAGGCATCATGCTGTTTAATATAAATACAAAAATACAGTGCCTGCCTCCAAAGATCAAATATTCTAATAGTGTGAGACAATGCAAACTGATGGCTAGGAAGGGGTGGTATGGACAAGGATGGCAAATAAACAGAGTGGTAGGGCCATTGACAGATATGTGTTCTCCGAGAAGTTTAAGTGTGGATTTGATTACTGTTTTCCAAAGACAGAGGCAGAGATTGAGGAGAGTGAGACTAAAAAAGAGGGGAGAATTGTCAGAGATTTCTCTGCAAGAAGGTAGGGGATAACTGGGCTGGACTTCCTTTGGTGAGTGTGCATCAAACACAATCTTCTGGCAGGGTGGGAGTTTGAGGTCAGTGGGAGGTTGTGGGTTTGTTGGGTCTGAGTTGGGCTACTTATAGGCAATGCTCACTAATTAAAAGGTAGGGTGGTGGCTGTATGAACAGAGCAAAAGGGAAAGATATGAGAGATACTGAAGTGGTAGAAAGCCAAGTCTTGTAAATGAGTAGTTTTATGGGGTGTGGGAAGGTGAGGAGCTGAGGATAACTGAGGTTCTGAATCTGGGTGAGTGGGAAGATAGAGATGCCCAGGACAGAAATAGAAAAGTCCCTATTTCTAGGCAACAGTACTCTACACCAAGTAAGTTCTTGTTAAATGTTGGGTTTTTTTAGCTGCCTCTCTGTCATTTCATCATTGTGGGGAATTTGTCTATAATTTAAGGAGGTGGAAAAAGCTACTGCCCTTGAATCAGGGGATCTGTTTTCAAAACTTTCTGATGCTTATCTTTTGTGTGACCTTGAATAAATCATTTAACTTCCCTGGGTCTCAGTTTCTTCATCTGTCAAGTAGGGAAGTGGACGAGTTGGTACGCTACAGTCCATGGGGTCACAAAGAGTCAGACACAACTGAACAATGACAAAAAAGCTGAAGTCACCTGGGCCCTGGAGGGAATACCCACACTATGAACCAGACTTTGAATTGCTAAAAATTCACCTCTACATATTTCCTGCCCCACATAGACTATCAAATACTAACTTTTAGGAAAGCTCTAAAGCAGATTTTCCTTTTTTCCAAATTAAATGCATTTTATCTATAGACTAAGAAATACAGTGTCTGACAGAACACGTTTCCTCTATAGGTTTTGATAGACAGTAAATCTAAAATAATTCAGAGAACAAAATGCACTTTGTGGAAGTAGCTTCTTTCATTCTAGGGACTAAATGCATTTGCAGAAAGGATTACATTTTGTTTGGCAATTTATTTTATTGACAAAACATATTTCATCACATATTCCATCACATTCAGCAGACAAATGCATGTTGTCAAATACCCTATTTCCTTCTTTTGATGAAAAGCACCTCTTTTTTAGATTTCATATTTCTTTTTTAAAATAGTAGAGTTCTATGGATAAACTCCATTTATTATAATTTAGTAAGAGGTGTCTAAATTTGGAATACATCCAATACATATAGCTTCTTTTGTATGAAATGTAAATTAACCTAGGAGGAAAATATTAACACTCATCTCCACCTTCCCCACCCAATAAAGGTTTTATCTACACACAAATCACTATAATAGAATACATTTTTCTAAGCATTTAACTCAAGTGAAAGAACACTGCTTGGAGTGGAAAGACCTATCTTCAAAAATATGCTCCACCACTAACTAGTTGTGTGACCACAGGGAAGGTAATTAACCTCTCTGAGCCTTAGTTTCTTCTTATGTAAAACAGGGATAATACCTTGACTATATATCTCACCTTGTGGAAAAAGTGCTTGTAAACATTCAAGTGCTTTGTAAATATAAATTATTATGGTTGTGAGAGAAATATCTCTCTGGGTTCATGGGTTAGGTAACTGCTGCCCAAAAAAATATTTACCACAATGCAGAAATGAATGATAGAGGCAAAACCCTAGGTTTTGTTATTACACTCAAGTATAGGTTCAGGCCTCAGAGAATGCCTGAATACCTAGGAGGATTCTGACCGGGTTTCTTATGGCAAAATTACATCTGAAACAATTCTTTACATATTGCAATCTCATACATTCCTAGGCCATAAAAATTAAAGAGAAGATAGATTCACAATCCCCTACTTCCCTCATCAAAAAATTGAACAAACTTAGTTAAATAGAGTCATCATTTCATACACCTCCTAAAGAAAAAACTTCATCAGACAAACTCTATGGGCAGATGAAATCATGTTATAGATTAAACTACATTTGGAGGTTTTCACAAATGGGGTGATTGAGAGGGAAACTTTACAAGTCACCAGGGTAACCAAAATGATTCAATGTCTGGGAAATCCCTTCCTTCAACAGTTAGGCAGGGAAGCTAACAAATAACTAAACTGTTTTGCTCCCCTTTGGTTTCTAGCTAAAAAATGTTGAAACAGTCTTCCCTTATTTCATGAGTCAGATATAGGTCAGGTAAGGTTAATATGACAGACTTTTAGCTAACCAAAATTTGCAGGAGAAATGACCCTGAGTTCTGAATGATAAAAAAATAATAAAAGGAAGTTAAAAATTTTCATTAATATGATGATTGTCACAGAAAATCATCAGTCCCAGGAATGTGATTATCTTTTACAAGATAAAGGATATTTATTTGTCTATTTAAAGTAGGTAATTTGATTAATCATGTGTATTTCACCTATTTGTTAACAGTTCTTAGTTAAAAAATAAGTGTCTACAAGTCAGAAAAAGTGTTCAATTTTAGTCCCAATGACCTGGGATCGAGTCTGGGCTTTGCTACTTAGAAACTATATGACTGAGTACCTTAATAATGACATTTAAATATTGTTTTAAAGCTGGCAAGAGCATTTTACACGTGTTCCCTCATTTGATTCTCACAACAACCTTATTATGACCATTTTGCAGATGAGGAAACAGCATGAAAGTGGTTCAGCGAAATACCCTGGGTCACACAGCTGGTAAATGTCTGAGGCAGATTCTGAACTCAGGTCTTTCTGAGTCCAATCCCAGAGCTATAACCACTATACCATCTACCTACAAGTTGAATGATACTATTGGTATTTTTATGCTTGCCTTTTAATAATGTTCAGGGTCACAAGCGTGATCTAGAGATCAGTTGATTAGTAAAGGTGAATACTAAAAAAATTATCTTTCTGGGCTTCAGTATCTTCATTTGTAAGATGAAGGGATGGGACTGAGTGACCTCTTCACTGCCTTTCTGTGCTCAAAGCCTGTGATTCCATGAATAGATGACTTCTAAGGCCTCTTCAACTTCTCAATTCTATGATCTGTAGAATACAGATCATACAACTTGCTCAACCTACCTCACAGGATTATTGTGAAGATCAAATGAGAATGTTTCTAAAGTACTTTGTAATCAAACACCACGTATTCTAAGTATAAACGATTATTATTACTGCTATCACCATTACTATAAGCATGTCTCTGTTAAAGAACCCACATTGTCTCCATATTCCTCTGCTTGTCTTTTTTTTTTTTTTTTTTTTTTTTTTTTTAGTGAGGCAATTGGGGTTAAGTGACTTGCCCAGGGTCACACAGCTAGTAAGTGTTAAGTGTCTGAGGCTGGACTTGAACTCAGGTACTCCTGACTCCAAGGCCGGTGCTCTATCCACTGCGCCACCTAGCTGCCCCTCTGCTTGTCTTTTACTGACTACTATAATTTGGTTTCTACCCAAATTTTATTTCCCAGTACTCCCCTATAAATAATTTCTGATAAGTTCAGGAGGGTTTCCTTATAGTCTGACACAGTTCATTCCTTTGGCCTAAGTCTTCCTTCATCTATAGTTCCCTCTATTCTTCCAATCTTTGCATCCAAATCCTTCCCAACCTTTTTACCTGAATAGAATCTACATGAAGCTTTCCATTGCTAATTCAGACTCCACAAATCTGTTTTTGTGGGGGAAATATTTCAGTATTTAGTGTTCATTAATATTCTTTGAAGCTAGCTTTCTGTGGCTAAAAAAAATTGTCTAACTCAAAGTTTATCAAAGAGGTCAGGCTGACCTCCAAGATGTTCACCCAGGTCTTTCTTTTGGGATCCACCCAAAATTTGTGCTTTAAGTTCCCCAATAGCTTGTGTTTTGACTTTGCCCTAATTTTATTGAATTTTTATACTTACTTGTTCATACAGATCCCAAGTAAACTGACTATGTGTAGTTGTTAGTGTGCTGGAACCCTTGTTTGAACTCTTTATTATGTGAGATGTAACAGAGAATTGAGAGAAACACACAGCTTTTTCTGGCACTCTCCTCTTCTGAACTGACACAATAAAATGATTTCTAAAGCTTTTTCAGATATGGAGGTTTATTCTTGACCAATATTTTCTAATCTCCCATGACACTTAGAGTTAACACTACACAATTTAGCCCTTGACAAAATTACAGGATCATAGATTTAGAGCTAGAGGGGATATTAGATATCACTTGGTCCAGGGGTTCTTAACCTTTTTTTGTGTATCATAGACGCCTTTGGCAGTCTAGTGAAACCTGTGAATCCCTTTTCAGAATTATGACTTTTTAAAACATTCATCATTTTAGGAAGTGCCAAGTTTCAATTAGAGGTTAGGAAAAATAAAGATACATCTCCCCCCTCAAACTCAAGTTCACAGACCCTTGGAAATATGGTCTAGTACAACCTCTTCATTTTGTGAATAGGAAACTGAGGCCCAGAAAGAATATATGCTACTTTTCACCATTTTCGAAGTGGTTCGTATTAATCTTGTCTTCACAGCCAGGATGTAAGCCTTTTAAAGGCAGAGATCAAGGCTTATTCTTTTGTTTATCTTTGCCTCCCACCACACGCCTAGCTCTTTGCTGGACCCATAACAGGTGGTCCAGAAATGCTACCCAATCCATTTTAGAAACAACAACAACAGCTAACATCTGTAGCTGTTATTATGTGCCAGGTACTGTGCTAAGTGTTTTATGGTTATCATCTCACAGGATCCTCACAACAAAGTTGAGAAGTGGGTTCTTTTATCTCTATTTTCAGATGAAGAAACTGAGGCAAACAGAGGTTAAATGACTTGCTCAGGGTCACACAGCTAAGTGTCTGATGACTCATTTGAACCCAGGTATTCCTGGTTCCAGGCTTGGTGTTCTTTCCACTGATGTCCCTAGTTGCTCCAATCATTGTTCATGTAAGTAAGAAAACAGGAAACTGTTTCAATAACAATATGAAAGCAAAGACTTTTAAAAATTCATTACTTAGAAACTTACATCAAAAGGGTAGACTCTTCACATTCTAACTACTGATTCCATAAATTCCTGCTATTATTGCATCTATACATTGGAGGGAGTATGGCAAAGGGAAGAGAGTGCTAGATTCCAACCTGGATTTGAAACTTGGCTCTGTCACCTCAAGCCAGTCAATTCACAACTTTGGGCATGAATTTTCCTTACCCGCGTAATAAAGAGATGAGACAAGATGGCTTCTCAGATTCCTTCCAGCTCTCGTAGATCCTAAGATGGTCCTCGGATTATATATTTGCAAATGATGCAAGTGATACCTAAACATATATCCCCTGTACTGCAAAATTACTTCTCTCAATATGAACTAATTAAAGATAAATAACTGCAATTACTGCCTTTTTAATCCTTTCCTACTTCTGTTGAATTTGGTGTCACCTTGTAGTATTTAGATGCTGTTCAATTTGCTCTGATTCTGATTCTGACTCATCAAAATGTTTGAAATAAGTCCGAAAATAGCCTGAATTAATTCTCTGGATTGCTGCTCATAACAGATATACAAGGAAAGCATTTTATCACTTTAAAAGAAAGTTCAGCATGTGACAAAAGTTAATATTTTATTCTCAAATACTAAGTAGTTTCATTAATAAGTTTTTTAAAGATGGTGCATTTATGTGGGAAAGCAGGCAAACATTCAACTCTAACTGAAATTCTCCTTATTTCTCTAGTTAAACAGTGACAATTGCCAAAGACCCAGTGCTCTGAATAGAGAAGATTCAAAAGTAGCCTCTTAGCCCATGAGAACAATGTTGCTGAACCAGGAAAAACTGTGCCTCCCAAAGCTGTCATGTAGGACTAACTGGTGACAACACGAGCAGGCAGAGTCCATTGAATCCAGGTTGACAACTGTGTGTCCAATGTTTGGGGCCAGGAAAGAAATTCATCGCTTCATCACATTACTGAGCTTGGCAAAGTCACTGAAATGATGCCTTTGGTGTGTGAGCAGCAGGGCTCATTCACCCCCTTTCAAGTTAGCTGCTCGATGACCAAGGGAACAGCACTGTCATTAGGCTAGAATGCCTGCTCTAATAGCTGTAATTAAAGCACTCTAATGGCCAAAAACACAGTATGTGTTTGGCTGAAGAGCACAATGGAAGAGTAGGGCCATTTCTAAGCAGGTAGACTGAAGGGTATATTTAAAATTGCCTTAAAAAATGAAAGGCCACATATTTCGAGTATTGAGAGGGTAGAAAAGTGTGGCGGATTTTGGGGGGGCTATTTCTTTCTAAACTGCTGAACTGTATACTCCTAGATAAGCAGGGTAAGAGGGGGTGCTAAAAGTGCAGGTGTAGACTCCAAAGACAGTGATGACAATGAAGAATACACACAGGCCCTTTCTCTCAGCACAAGATGAATAGACCATGTGGCAAGTCCAATCTGTCCATTTTGGATGTCAGAGCAATTGATGTGGATCACTGCACAATCAATTCTGGCTGAAGGTTATAGTATCTTTCATAAATATTGGTGAAATGGACTGTTCAGTCTCATTTGCCAATAGGGTAGACACATTAACTATAATTTATTGGGTGGTTTATATTGGGTTGTTTTTGTTTTTTTGTATTTTTATAGAAGTCAGTGACCTATGGTGTAAGAGATGACAGACATGAAGAATTCAGAGAAACATGGGAAGATTTAAATAAACCAATGCAGAGTGAAGCAAGCAGAACAAGGAAAACAAGATGTACCATGATTACAAAAAATATAAACAAACTGTAATGATCCCTCCTCACTCCGGAAAATCATCAAGCAAATGCACCTTTCACCATTCTTTAGGGAGGTGGGGAACTATGGGTGTAGAATGTTTTGCATAATGTGTCAGATGTGCTCCAGATGGCTTTGGTTTTTGCTTCACTGATTTTCTTTCTTCACTGTGATGGGGGAGGAAGGAAAAGGGAGGGAGAAATACCCAGAAATAACTGATATGAAGGGAAAAAATGCAATGACTAAGCAACACTGTAGCTGGTACTATAGTCTCCCCAGGGGAGACAAAGAATCACTGAATCTTAGAGATGGAGGGGACCTTAATCTATCAATCAAAGGCATTTATCTAACTCCCTACTAGGCTCCAGACACTATCCTAAATGATAGGGATATAAATACAAGACAGAAATTATCCCTGACCTCAAGGAGCTTATAATCTACTAATATAAATACTCTTAGAGATCATTTAAGCCAAAACCCTCCCTACCTTATTAATGAATAACTTCTTTATCACACCTGAGTCAGTCATTACTTAGTTTCTTTGTTGAATATTTCCAGAAATGGGTAGCTCACTACCTTTGGGACAATTCTATTTGGATGATTCTAATTGCTGGCAACATTGTCCTTATACCGAGTTAAAACCTGTCTACTTGTCATTTCCCTCCCTATCCATTTGAGTTCTACATAATAAATCTAATAATCTCTTTTCTACATGACAAGTACCAAGTATCTGAAAACAGCTATCCTATTCTCTCCCCTGCCAAGTATTTTCTTCTCCAATTTGTGTTCATTGTTCTTTCAGCCAATTCTGTCACATCACTATAAACTTTTTAAAGTACCATCAACATCTTAAAGAAAAAAAATGCTCATTTATATGACTAATGTTACAAATTACTTTCCTTATAGTTAAACTGGGTTAGATAGAGGTAATTTTATTTTTTCCATTATAGAGATGAGTAAATTGAAAGGCAAAGAAGTAATCACTTCTTTCCAGTGACACAACGAGAAAGTGTCCGAGCAAGAGTTTTTAACATTGAATGCTGGGTCTTTTACACTACACATTTTACAAATAACTCTATTATACTGTGTTTTTTTTTGTTAGAGATGGCTCTTCTCCCTATGATTCTGGTTCATGGGCATGGACAGATATGCCACTTCATTAGCAATAGGAACTTGCTTGCCCTGTGATTTCACTGGCTTAGAGAATTCCCTGTGGCCTTCCACTAAGGCAGGTCAATACCATTTTACAGCTATGAGGTTGTTTGTTTTTTTTTTTGTGAGGCAGTTGGGGTTAAGTGACTTGTCCAGGGTCACACAGCTAGTAAGTGTTAAGTGTCTGAGGCTGGATTTGAACTCAGGTCCTCCTGAATCCAGGGCCAGTACTCTATCCACTGTGCCACCTAGCTGCCCCTATGAGTTTTAGAGTTCAATAGGGTACTGAGAGCTTCTGGGACTTCCTCAGTAACAAACCTTTATATATCAGAGGTATGACTTGAACCCAGGGCTTCCTGGCTTCAAGGCTAGCATTCTATCTTCCATGCCTTCAACAATGAGCCAGAGAAGGAAATGGAAAATCACTCCAGTATTTTTGCCAAGAAAACCTGAAATGGAGTCACAAAGAGTCAGACACAATTGAAATGAATGAACTGCAACAAAAAAAGGAATCATTTCATGGCCAAGTGGATTGTATCAAGTGGTGGAGAACTCAAGAATGCCTTCCTGAAGTTTACAATGCAGTAGAAGGATACAAGCACAGAGGTAATAACAACAGATTGAAAACAGTACATAAAGGCAGGAGAGATGCAAACCAACTGCTATACGAAACGGCATGGTTAGTAAGAGTTGTGGATTGGGGATCAGAAGAGGCCTGGGTTCAAGTCCTAAGTCAAATTCTCACTAATTGTGTGGCCCTGGGCATGTTTAGCTGCTCAAAGTCTGAGTTTCCTCATCTGTAAAATGGGGATATCAAAAATACCTACATCTTAATGTTGTGAAGATCAAACGAAATAACATTTGCAAAGTTCTTTGCAAATCTTACTACAAAAAATTAGCTATTGCTATAACTATGCCTTTATAAAGAATGGCTTTTTTTTATGCCTGAGATGTATTCCTGTTCTTAATCTCTGCCTCTTGGAATCCCTAGTTCTCTTCAGAATTTACCTCTAGTTCCACCTTCTAAATAAAGCCTTTCTCGACCTTCACCCCTCCCCAAATACTACTGCCCTTGATAGTAATTAGATTTACTGTGTACATGTATTGTATTTACTTATATATTGAAATGTTGTTTCTTCTGATAGAACAATATGTAAGTTCTTCAAGGGCATGGAACTGTTTCATTTTAATCTTCAATCCTTAGCATAATGCCTGGCAGATAGTAGGTGCTTAAGAAATGTCATTTGACTGGCCGACTGAAAAAAGCCAATTTATCCAAGATTATTGCTGCAGCAATAACACATAAGGAAGAAAGCTAGAACCAAGTAGGACAGCACTTATGAATAGGACCCTACAGGAAACAAAAAAAAAAGTACATGGTATATTTAAAATGCTAATCCTGAAATTTTGGATCTGGAGGTCTCTTCCCTCCCTTCGTCCCTAACACACACACACACACACACACACACACACACACACACACACACACACACACACACTCTCTCTCTCTCTCTCTTTCTCTCTCTCTCTCTCTCTCTCTCTCTCTCTCTCTCTCTCTCTCTCTCTCTCCCTCCCTCCCTCCCTCCCTCCCTCCCCTTTTCCCTCTCTCTGTATATATGTTTGTATACACACATGCACATATATATGAAAACATCTGACCTTCCAAAGAAACATGATTATTAATGCTTTCCTATGAAAAGCAGAACACTTTTGTGCAGAGAAGCAGTAGCAGTGAAATGCATTGCAACATGGTAATAATATGTTATAACCAGACTAGAATGGTTTGTTTTCTTTAACAAATCATTTATCTAATTTAAACCTGAAGGTCAGGAAATCTTTAAGATCTTTTATCTTGTTTACTGCTCCCTGCCAATTATGATTGTTCCAAATAACTTTTGTGAGAATAAAATGCTTTCGGAAAAAAAAAAAGAAAATCAAAACAAATTTTAATGTCACAAAAATTTAAATTCACTATCTTGTTATTATTTGTATGAAGACAATGAAAACACATGTGACCATGTAATTACATTAAGATATAGTTTCTTTTCTGATGTTTCACACCATAATGTTGAAATTGGGAAAGGTGATATAAGCAGTCAGCATTGGTCCACTAACATACTGTTGGTCAAATTAGGAAGGAAGGGAGGGAGGGAGGGGGAATTTTCTAAGCATTTACTATGTACCAGATTCTGTGCTAGGGACTTTAAAATATTATCTCATTTGATCCTCACAATAACCCTGGTAGATAAATGCATTATTAGTCCCATTTTACAGGTGAGGAAACTGAGGGAAACAAAAGATAAAGTGACTTAACCACGTTTGCATATCTACTGTCTGAAGCCAGATTTTAACTCAGGTCTTTCTGACTCCAGGCCCACAGCTCTCTCTCCACTGTGCCACCACCTATAATTAGTTTGATCTTGTTGCACAAACAATTTAGAATTATTAAAGAAAAGTGACAAAACTGTTCATACTCTGAACCAGTAATTCATTTACTGGGCATACAGAAATCAATGACAGAAAGAAACAAAATCATAGCAGTACTCTTTGGAGCAGCAAAATGGCTGCCCATTGCACAAAGATCAGCTGGACAAACTGTGGTAAACTAATACACTGAACTGTTATTGCAGTATAAAAAACAATGAATATGAGAAATGGAGAGACCCATGACAAGTCTTGCATGAAGTTCTACTGAGAGAAAACAGCACCAAGAAAAAAAACCACACACATACAATGGTTTCAATATCTACACTAAAAAGTAACTGCTGATGAAATGTAATGAACAAGCTTATCTCTAGAAAACTAATAGCAAAATGCACCTCTCCTCTTGGTAGAAAGGTTGGGAACTACAGATAGGAAATGCAATATATTCTGGTATATCTGGCTGTTGTTTGTTGATGTTATAAAGAAATGCTTTCCTTGTTAAAAGAAAGGGTTTGGGGACATCTAAAGGGAGACAATTGTAGCATAAAGACAAAAGGTAACAATAAAACTTTTTTAAAATGTAGTTTGTATTTTGCAATTGCTACCTCTAAAATTTTAAGGAACAGCTTCAAAAATGCAAGACAAACACTCAAGTATTGAATTAAACCACAAAGATCCAAAATATAATTAGTAATAGCTTCCTCCTCCTACCAAAGAATACCCTTCCTATGTTTTTTTAAAATTCAGAAATATGTAATATTTGAAAAAGAAAAAAATTCCTGTAGATTAAAAATGTTAGACGGGAGGGGAAATAAAAATCACAGATGCCACAAGGTAGGATTTATAATAGAAATTCTTCTCACCCCATCATTTTGTAGTCATAAGGGACCAACTAGATGACGTCTGGCATCCTTTCCAGCACCAAAATTCTGTGATTGTATAATTCTCTCTGATGCATCAATATTATTACCTACCTAACAAAGAACCCTATCTAAGTCTTTTGGCTTGGATCCTGTATACATGGAAATACAAACATCTGGTTGTAATTAATGCATCAAAATACCAGAAACGAAATCGTGAACAAAAACGATTTTGCTTTTGTGTGTATGTGTGTGTGTGTGTGTGTGTGTGTGTACATACGTATGTGTGTGCACTACCTGCAGGTAGGTGCCAAGAGATGATGCAGTACGCCCATCTCCAAATGTCTCTACAACAATAATTACATTCCAGGAGCAAAGCAACAGTAGGAAGGGCTGAACACCATTCATTATCCTCTAGCAACATGCTACATTAACCTATGACTATTTACCTTTATGCCAATTAAATATTTGTGATGTCAATATCGATAGAGGGGGAAATCTTGGCCAAAACTCCATGGGTTCTTGGTTTTTCTATAGTGCTTTGTCTCTAACAGTCTGTTTTTTTTTTTAACATTCCCATGAATAGAAAGCACAGCAGACCCGATTTCTTAAAAAATTAAGAGATTTCACATCACCATTGCCTCATTGGGCTTTAGGATAGTGAATACCAAACACATCTGACAGTGGATAGCCAATCCCTTCAATGTTAGGCTCTTTCAATAAAGGTGTTAGTCTGCATTCAGATAGACCACAAAACAGCAGACAGTCAAGTCTGAATCTAGCAGAAAGGTATAAGGAATTCTTCGAAGTGTATAAGCCTTCATGACTGGCTGATTTGACCATGGACAAAAATAAGATTTACCAAGATAGATGAGAAACAACAACAACAACAACAACAAAACCACCAACCACCTTTCAAATTATGACACCCTTTTCCCAAATCCCTGCTGAAATGTGGTTGAGCTCTGTCTACACATGTCAAATGAGATTCTTTTTAGAAATGACAAGCTCATGTCAAGATTAAATATAACTTCTTCCTTGAATTCTCTTCCAAGCTTACTTCTGCCACCATAACATTGCAACACATTCAATTTGCTAAATATTTGATCTGTGAGAGAAAGATACGTGTAGACCTAAGCACTTTATAAATGCTTGATGCCTCACTGACTGACATAATTTGCAAATTTCAGGTTTCAGGCATACGAAGAAGTGAAAACACTTATGGAAGGTTGGAAAGGTATCTGTGATGAACACGTTTAAGCATACTTCATGTTTGCATTCAACTTCTTAGTCATTTCTGTGGATCTAATAATCAGTAGAATTGATGTGATTAAATTGGAACCTACTATATCTTCATCAATAAGTTCAAAGAGTATTTCAAGGTGCAAAGACACTCATTAGCCCACAAGAAATGCATTAGTTTTGCCTAACTTGATTAAGCTACTCCCTCTCCTTCCTTATCGTGCATCACCTTTGGCATTGTAAATCACAGGGCTAAGAGATTCACCTTGTGACAAACATATTTTGCTCTTCTCTAGATCTGCCCAATGGAACATTTTCCCATAAACTTAGGAAAGTCAGTTTCTCTGCACCTTAGTTTTCCCAATTTGAAAATAAGGAGGTTTGACTAAATGATGTCTCTGTGGTTAAGTGACTTGCCCAAGGTCACAATCCAGTTAATGGCAAGTCTAGAACTAGAACTAAGGTTTTCAAACATCAAGGTTGCTTCTCTTTCTGTCCATTCCAACCTCAGCTTACCAACCAGATGTAGTTGTATAGAAGCAACCCTTATTGTATCAGTCCTGCCCTTCCACTATATTCTATCCATCAGAATTGTTCTAGAAAGTGTTGGTGGACTAGCATCTAGCATGTAGAGGGTGGGTCAAAAGTCATGAAAGGGTTTCAATATTTCATAACTCCTTTATTTTTTGTTTTTAATTTATAATGTCATAGTATCATATACAGTATATATAGGAAATGAATTTATGTGTGAAAAAGCAAGTCTCATAAATAACAAAAAATAAAGAAAAATAATTTTCAAAAAGTTATTAAAACAACATGACTTTTCGCCCACCCTATATAACCAAGATGTTAGTGATCTTAATTTGCCCATTAATGTTAAGTATGCTAAGTAGGATTAATAAAAATGGCATTAAGTTTGAAGTCTGGAATACCAATATAAAATTTCAGAAATGTTTTTGCCTTACCCCATCAAATGCAAAACAAAAAATGCTATTATATGAATCTGAAGGGAGGGGAGATGTCATCCGAGCAGACCACAAGAAGTATCATGGAGGAAGCAATACAGTAAGTTCTTCTATGACATGATATATGTCTTCCTAAACAAAAGAGCTAAACAACATCAATCAGTAAAAAGCACAGGATTATTGGGAAAATTAAGTTGGGGCACAATACTCAAAACTTCCAGAAGGGACACATCAAATGAGATATGCAGAAGATGTCTAGCAAAACAAAGAACTATATAAATATTAATTATTATTATTTAGGATTCCTCCTTTGCCTCTTTGTGCATACTGATTAGATTAACAGGATTTTAATGCTTATCTTATTTTTGCTCTAACCAATTAAGCAATACCAGAGGTTGTCACAGCCTTACAAACAAATAAGGAAAGCAATTACTGCATTGGGTGGGTGGACCATGGGGTCAAAAGACAGGGGGAGGGTGGCAGGAAATAAAGTGAGATTAACCAGTTCAAACTCTGAGTGGTATATAAGCAGCATACTCAAATTAATTAAATCATTAGCGTCATATAAATGATTATTCTTCCTGGGTAAGAGATTGAGCTATTATTGTGAGTCCAATTTAAATAGCATAATGCTCCCCAAAGACCTTTGACAGCTTGTCTTAGCAATTCTCCTCTCCTAGAAGCACAGATTCATAGAACTTAAGATGAACTTAGAGTTCATTTCAGTTACATTCTCTCATTTTACAGATGAGGAAAATGTGGTACAGACAGGGAAAATTACTTGCCCAGGCCCACATGGCTATTAAGTGGCAGAACAGAGAATGAAATGACATAATCTAAATTCACAGATCATTGCCATCCCAACCTTGGTGTTCTCACTTTCCAGAAGACACATTAATATACTATTATCATCACCCTTTTTGTCCCATTCACCTGATTTATGTCATAGTGTGGTATAAATGCTGGCTACCTATGATATTTTCTGTGATCATAACTTTCTGTTTAACATTAAGTTGAGCAATGTAAGCATATTAAATTAAAATCCTACATCCCAACCTAAAATTCCAGCAGAGACTCTCATCCTGTGGTATGAGGGGGCAGTTGTGATAGAGTTGAAAGAGCACTGGATTTGTGGTCAGAAAACCCAGATTACATAAGGGAATCTGACAATTGCATGTGACCTTGAGCATGTCACAGCCTCTCAGACCCTCAGTTTTCTTCTCTACAAAATAGGAATAATAATAACTGAGAGGCAGAGTGATGTAATGGGAAGAGTATTGGCTCTGGAGTTAGAGGAAATAGATTTCAATCCTGGATCTGTCTCTTACTGCCTATATGTCAGACAAGTCATTTAATTTTATCAGGACCCCACTTTCCTCATCAGTAAGATGAAACAGAAGATTATTTCACTAAATATTTTACCAGTTCTAAATATTTGATTCTATGATCCTGTAATTATATTCCCTACCTTCATATGGTTGTGAGATTTTTGTAAAGTGTAAAGAACTAGATAAATATCAGATAGTATCATCTAAATGAAAAATAAACAGCTGTACAGTGAGAATTGGCGGAGGGAAGAGAGCATGGTGAGAAGGAAAGGGGAATGTCCTTTAGTAGGTCTTTCTGTAATTACAGGGTTGGGGTTTTTTGAGGGGTAGGGGATGGCATTTAAGGCTGTGCTTATAAATGATATGACTGGAGTGGTTAAGTAGCCCACTGTTGTGTTTGCAGCAAGTTCAGACACTATCATTGCTCCCTAGACTTCATTTGTGTGGCAGAAAGACATATCCCATAAAAAATAATAAATTTACTACCAGCATGGAATTCAAGCTTTTTAATTATGATCTACTATCCAATGAGGCACTGATAAACAAAGTAGGAGAAAACTCAATCAGGAGAGTCAATATTTGTTTTTGGAACCTCAGGGAATGCTAGGAATGATAGAAGATAAACATGACTCCCCAAGTACTTCCTTGACAACACATTTTGAAACTTTCCATAAAAAGTTTCCTCCCCTCAATCCCATTCCATTTCTACTCGGTTGTTTGAAAAATTCCTCATGCTTTCAGTATAGAAGAAGCATCCTGAAAGGGAATTAACAGTTTGTCACCTTAACAGTGCAAAATTATGCAGACAAAGATGTAATTTGTAAAAGATAATGTCTTTTATTCATCTATATTCATAAGCATTTACTAGAACTATTGGTATTTAAAATATTTTAAGAGAAAATACTTCATAAATCACATAAAAATTCCTAAACTAAAAAGCTGTGCTTAAATATATGTGTGCATATGTGTGTGCCTACACACACACACTTTAATTCCAAGATCTTTCCTATTAACTGTCAATGTTTCAAATACATAATTTTACATGGAGCAAATATTTCTTCCAAGGCAAGAAACATCCTTGTTGTTCTATTCTCCCAAAGGTAATATAAAGTAAAAATAGTCACTGGTTACAGGAATAGAAGTACTCTAAGACATGTTACTTCACATTCAAATCTCTTCTAACAGTTCTGAGGGTATGCAGAGCATTTGTTTTACCTAGAGAGACATTAACCTATAGGCTGAGAGGTAGCATGGTTCAATAGATAATAAGCACACCTGGGAGTCAGGAAGACCTGGGTTGTAGACCAGCCTTTGGCACATACTAGCTGTGTGACCTTGTACAAGTCACTAGTCCTCTCACTGCCCCCAGGAAATTCCCTCTAAATTGCAGAGCCAGTGCTGAACTGCTGTGATAGAGGAAATCCTCTACCAGTCAAGGTTGAAATCTCACATCTAGTCAAAAAACAAAGTTTACCTAGCCGAATTTACTTAAATTCCTAGATTCAAAAAGAGGTTTTAATTGTGAATCTAGAGTGAGTCTCCCTTTCCTTTGTACATTTCAAATATTTTCCCATTAAAAATGTTAGTAAGGCAAATCAGATTATGGTCATGAATGCTTCCACATTTGGTTAAAATAGAATATTCCGTGAACAATAACAACAATGTCAATAGTAATAATACATTTTATATTCCTGTCTACCCTTTCTGCTACCAAAGGTTTTATAATAACTTCAAAAATAACCCTGTGCCCAATTTGCAATACACCTATAATAAAGAATACTGCTTAATAGAATGTATTTTCTTGGTTGTCAGGAAAGCAGAGAGTACAGAGAAAATAGCCTGCATTTATCTGCAAAGTGAGTATAGAAGCTTATTGGGGCTTCAATATTAAGTGGCCTGAGAGGATCTTAGCACAAGTGTCAATATGCATCTAAGAACCCATTGTAATCTTAAAATGTTATCTATTTTCATTACTTTTTTTTAGAACCTTCCGCTCAAAACAAACAAACAAACAAACAAAAACCCACCACCTATATGTGGTGTTCTAACACCACCACAGAATACCATAGTATTTATTACAATGATCTCTAATGAGAGTGCCTCAAATCTTGTTCCTTTTAGGAATCAGAACAGATAAACCCTCCAGACTCACAAGGTATGACTACTTACTAAGCAATAAAAAAATCACAATTAGCACACTTCTGAAAGAAATGAACAGTAGTAAAGATCACTTTTCTATTTGTGTTTCATAGTAAATCTCACAATCACTCATCGATGAGACTGTATATGTTCACTAACCAGCATGGGCTAACTGGAGGCCCATACATCAATGAAAAGATCTTTGTCGATTGTTGTATGCCTCATTATCTCACTAAGATTTCTTGGCAACAATTAACAGTTACCCAATTCACAGAAATTGCCTTTATTATTTTTGAAGCAGCTACTTTCTTTGGATTTAATGACTAAGAGAATAGAGACAGATGTCTCTGTTGCTAGGGAGACTGAATAAAAAAAAAACCTTTGGAACGAAGTAAATATGCAACTACCATCTTAAAAAAAAGGAAAATCCAGTGAGCTTTGAATTAACTATTTGTTTTAGAAACAAACCAGCAGTAGACTAACTTGTATAAGGCAACATACTAGAATGGCCTATTATAGTGCCATGATAATAATAAAGCTTACTTCTGGTAGAACAGAAAAATACACATAGAGCTATTTTCTCTATATTAATTGATGATGGTTGTCAGAAGCAGTTACTTTTTCTTGTACACATACATACATTCAACAGGAATTACCTGTGCTTACAGGCTGCTTGTCTCTTATGACAAAATCAAGGTGGGAACACCTCAAGATAGGGTGTCCTGATACGAGAATTTTGGTTTAATAACTCATTGTAGATTGTATATTACGTCCACTTCCCCTTCTCAAAGGCCATGCTGACAAAACTGTTTGTTTTGACAGCAACCAAACTCTCCTGGTCCAACAGCACCATCTGATGACCAGCAGGGGGAAAATCTACCCAACGCAGCTTTTCTACCCCACTTTTTATTACTTCTCTGGGTCACAGTACATTGGCCAGGTTGCCTCCTTTCCCCTGGCTTCTACTGTTCCTAGTTCACTTAGTTCTACTAAAACCAATCTCTGTATCATATATACATATAATCTATTAAAAGAAGGGTTACCTTTATTCTGCCCCCTCTCTTGCCCAGTTACTCCAGAAAAATCCTTCTCCAACTTTTCATCCCATTTATAAACCAAAGGAGACCCTTATCATGGTACTACAGCTAAGTCCTCACTACTATTTGGTAATTCTTTTGCTCTACCTTTATTGATTCCTTTTCTCATTCCTCACAGGGCTCCAAATAATTTCTTCTCTCAGCCTTCAAAGGCATCTCATGCTTGACAGAGAAGACTAAAACTATGCTATCTTAGCTTCTAAAATTCTCTATGATTACTTAAATCTTCTCAACACCAACTGTCTCCTCCTCCTCCTCCTTTTTTATACAGAAGAAGACATATTTATTTAAAATTTTCTTTCTTTCTTTCTTTCTTTCTTTCTTTCTTTCTTTCTTTCTTTCTTTCTTTCTTTCTTCCTTTCTTTCTTTCTTTCTTTCTTTCTTTCTTTCTTTCTTTCTTTCTTTCTTTCTTTCTTTCTTTCTTTCTTTTTGGCTGGGCAATAAGGGTTAAGTGACTTGCCCAGGGTCACACAGCTAGTAAGTGTCAAGTGTCTGAGGCCAGATTTGAATTCAGGTCCTCCTGAATCCAGGGCTGGTGATTTATCCACTGTGCAACCTAGCTGTCCCCAGAAATACTTCTTATATCCTACCAAGGATCTCAGTTCAAATCCTGCATCAGACACTTAGCAGCTTTGTGACTGTGGCAAGTCATTTAACCTTTCTCAGTCTCAGGTTTCTCATTTGTAAGATGAAGGTAACAGAACTTATTTCACAGGGTTGTTGTGAGGATCAAATGAGATAACATGCACAATACTTCAGAATTTATTCATAAACATAAACTAAATGTTAGTTGTTGGTGTCATTGTTATTCTTCTACCTGAAACCTTGACACCATTCCCTCTCACCAGAAAGAAACCTTGATCCAACAGTCATCCTCTTTCTCTCATGTAGCTTCAAACTTTCTGTTGCTGGTGATTCCTTCATATCTACAAACATGCTGAGTTCTTTGTCTCCCCTCCTGTTCCATCTCTCACCTTTTCCTTTATTGCTGAATTTCTTGAAAATGTCATGTAATGCTTCTACTTCTTCAAGATTTTTTTCTCCTCAAACCTTTCCGATTGGATTTCCATCTATTACATTCTATTAGAATGTCTCTCTAATATCATCAATAATCTCTTTAAAGTCACTAACTTTAATACCCTTTTTTCATTTTTCTTCCTCTTTTACATCATTGAAACTTTTGACACCAAACAGCTCTCATATAAGGGATTCTTTCTCTTCTCTTGCCTTCAGAGACAATATCATACCTTTTTTTTTCTAGTTTTCTTCCTATCTCCCTATTCATTCTTCCTGTGTTTCCTTCCTGGCCCATCATCCTTTTCAAAACTCACTAAACTCACTAAACTCACAAAAGGGCACGTCCTTGGCCCTCTTCACTCTCTCATAAATCTTACTTTTTTATACAGTTCAACACAATAACTCAATGCAGGTGATTTTCAATATATCAATCTTCTGTACCTAAGTACAGACCATCTCCAACCTCATATAGGGCACTTTCACTAATATGTTCTACTGGCACCTGAAGTTTAAAGTTCTTACAGCCTCTTATGCTATTTGGGGTGATATGATAGAGATTCTGTCTAGGTGATAGCAGTCTTCACTCCTGGTAAGCTATTTTTCTCTAACTAGCACATAATCTGTCTTCTTTTTTCTAGCAATGTACTTCCCCAACTCCTTTCTGTCAATCACATTACTCATATTGTTCATGGCAACAACATATACATAGTAAGTGTTCAAAAGATATTGATGGCTGAATTGGGTATACTTAATTATGCTTACATTGCACTGAAAAAAAGCACACTTTTCATAGGATCATGGATCCAATGTTGAAAGGAATATCAGAGCATCTGTAGTCCAAGACCTTCCCCATCCTTTCTGATGAGCAAACTAAGGCTCAAGGTACTTAAGTGACTTACCCAAGATCACACAAGTAATAACTGGCAGGACTAAGATTTATATTGAGATCTTTTTATTTTTCTAAAATTTAGTCCCTGTGCCCTCAAACATATCAGAATTTTCATTAAAGACACAACAGGAACATGCATACACGAATACTAAATAGTTTGCTACAATGACCTTTATTAGAGCACAGTACTCAGAAAGCTATGAGGAATACCAAAGGGAGATGGTAGAAGGCTTTTCAGCACTCTTTGTATGGAAGAACAAAAAATCGGCCCCCCCCCATTTTGAAAATAAAATTATCATTGGCACAAGGAGTTATTTGTACCTCATGTCATGAAAAGCTGAGTTGGCCAAAACTATATTACTTATTAGAACATTCAGATTTCATAATAAGAATCCCAGGAAAACTTCTACTTTATTGCTGCTGCTGCTGCTGCTGCTCCCCTTCTTTTTTCTTCTACTACTGCTGCTACAGTTACCACCACCCACCACCCACAACCCACCACCACCTTTACAATTCCTACCTAACAACACAAATAACAAGGCTACTCCCCAAGGCTATGTCCTTGGCCCTCTTTGCTCTCTTAGAAATTTCATTTATTTCTATTGATTTATAAAAAACACCTCTATGAAGTGTTTTTATGTAGTGCCTTACAGTTTAGCATCTGCTTTGTTACTGGTCCTTGCTTCTTCAGCAATTCCTATTCTGGGCTCCTTAAAGACTGACCCACACATTGTACCAGCCAGGAAACATTCTAACCTCATGGAACTAGTTTTCCACATGAACCATATGTAATCAGATGCTTTGTATGTGACCTGGTTTAATTAAGATAAGGCCTCAGGAACTCGAGTGCTTGGTGTTTATTCTTTCTGATGTTTGTAGTGTTTTTAAAACTTGACCTGGATGCTGGGCTTTGATTACGATGCATCTCAAATTTTACTAATTTGTTTGTATAGTTAAAAAATGCCTTTGCTCTAACCGGCCTACTATCAACAAAGAGGGATTAATTTGGCTTTTTTCACAATGAAACGCACTCTGTCTTCTTAATTTACAGTATCCACTTAAAAAAATCAGAAATATAAGGAGTTCATTATCCTGCTGAGGAATGGGTAATGATAACCTTGGTTTGAGGACATGACAGAGAGTGGGTTAAGTAACATTTGGCCTTCCAACCCCAAGTCCAGATTCCTTGATCCTAGGTCTAAATTAGAAACCAAATTTCTAACAATAGAGCTGGAAAAGGCTGGAAAATGAATCAAGATCTTTGGCTCATCGATTCTAGCCTTAGTTCTCTAGGGACTGACTGTTCCTGCTTTCATTTTGAGCTATGGCCGTAAATGGATATAGTCATCATGATGACATTTTTTCATACCTGATTTGAGTATGGCTGTGTTCAGCCCTTCAATTTCCTTTTGGGACCATTCCAAGGTCAAAGAACTTTCCTCTTTATATCAAAGCAGCCTTCATGACTGCAAAATAACAGATATGGGTTGGGGTCTATTATTTGGCACCAATGAGAACTTTTCTTATATATCACAATAACTAATCTCATTATATTTAGGTTATCTAAAATCCACAAAATATGTCAATACTCTTAAATATGAATTAGGAGGCATAGCTAAAATAGTAGTAGCCTTCCATACTTCAGAAAATCCATGATTTAATCACTCTGGGCAATCTTTCCAAGGACTCTATTATTAACACCTCCATAACTTAGTAAACAGTTTCATGAGTCATTGTGGACAGAAAAAATTCATCACCTGGAGGTCAAACTTTTGATAAGTTTCTCTGACCTTAAACAGGTTGAGCCTTGGCTGATACAAATACAATCTGCTGTCAGGCTCATACTCATCACCTGCAAGCTTATTAAGATTTACCAAAACTTGAATTCTGTTGACGGAGCCCTCAAGAACCCAAGGTCACACTCAATCCCTGATCAATTTTCAGCATATCCTCCTATAAAGGAATAATTTCACAGAACAAATCCAAATAGGTGGTTATTTGGTTCTGCCATTTATTTAAACTGAAAACTCTAGAGGGCTAGATTAGAGCCCTGAAGTAGACTTTTTCTGAAACAATTCCCCTTGACAACCTTACCTTTGAACACTGAAAAAAGTCCAGTACAAAATTATTTGTCTCATGAATCATCCTGCTTCATGTCCTGTTAAAACAGCAATGTCGCTAGACTGGAGCATAATTTCTTTGCTCTCTGGTGCCCTGCTGACATGCTTTCCTTTGAACTGCTAGCACTCTGTCTTAGACTCCTTACTATTCAAAGACTGATTTGTTTCTTTGAGAGAACTCAGTTGTCAGTGTCATTCCCTTGTCTGTAGTCCTTAATAGTCCTCTTAGGGGTGACATCCAAGTGTGCTTTGGGCCCCTTGAATCAATTTCATATCTCTGCTTGTGCTATAGAACCAACACCATCTGCTATAAAATGGTGTACTGATGGTGCCTGGTCTACAAAACATTTCTGTGATGGCACAGTTAGACTCACTGGGGGTCACAATGAGAGTTGTGGACGCTCTTATGTTTCTTTTCGTGCTCAGCCCATCTATGTTGCCAAAGACAACCGAACAACATTCAGAGCCAGAATATATATAAGGGACAACAAAGGAGACTCAGGATGGAAAATGACAAAAAGATGATTAAATCCATCTGGTTGTCCTATGGCTCGATTTTATCTTAGGCTATGATGGAAGTGAATGCTAATTAATCTTCCATTTAGGTTATGAGGGCTAGTTTTAAAAAGATGTAAACGGGGCAGCTAGGTGGCGCAGTGGATAGAGCACTGGCCTTGGAGTCAGGAGTACCTGAGTTCAAATCCAGCCTCAGACACTTAACACTTACTAGCTGTGTGACCCTGGGCAAGTCACTTAACCCCAACTGCCTTACTTAAAAAGAAAAAAAAAGATATAAACATACTAACATTTTAAGATTGGAAATGGAAAGATTTATTGAATTGCCTAAAAAGGGTACTTTGTTATATTACTACAGGTCAAGAAAGTTATAGGTGATGGTGACACAGGGCCTAACAATTACACTTCTCTAGATTATCCCAGATAAAAGCAACCAAGCACCACCCCAGGTAAAGATTTAGGCATATTAGGTGACTGGGGGCCTGGTAAACTGCATGCCTGATTTGATCTCTACTTGGATATAGAAATTAAAAATAGAATGTTTGCTGTCATCTCGTCCAAGTTAATTCAAATAATCTCACAGGTACCCTTTCTGAGAGTGTTATTGACTAATTTTAAATTTTCTTTAAGTTCTTCCAATGCAACCTCAATATGACGTCTGAAACTTCTTTATGTTTACCTTATTCATTTCATCTACCACCAGAACGGTATACCTATTTTTTTCTAACAGATTTTTCATGATTTTTTTTATAATGAAGGTTACCATAATAATAAAAAAGAAATCCATATTTCACTTTATTTGGTCATATTTTCTGCATTTTTAATCTTTACTAGAAGTGGTTACCTCACTATGTGAAGGATATGTGTCTTTTTCAGTGTGGTATTCTCTCCAATTAATTAGTAGGAGTCTTCATGAACTGCTATAGCCAAAAAAAGATTAATTACCCTGGTGAGGCCCCTTTCCAAACTTACCTAGGGATCCAGTCCATCACTAAGGTTATACCTGAAACCTCTACAGCTTGGTGGAACCCACTAGAATTTGTGTTTTACTAGCATGATCTTTGAGAACACAGGATAACTTCCATTGCATGATTAGGCAACACAGTAGGATTTCAGTGGAAGCCAATATCTTTAGATATATAGATAGACAGACATAGAAATAGAGATATCTCCATAGAGATAGACATCTCTATACATGCACTTATTTGTTTGTTTGTTTGTTTGTTTATGGGTCTCTCTCTGTCTTTTTCTCTTAATCTTTCTATCTAAATTCACAAGAACCAATCAAGCTGGCACCAATCTGCCTTTCTACCATTATACTTAGGCAAACTCCAATAAATTAAGTCTGATGATCAGGTCTAGTCACTATCCTTTGCGCTCTCGTGTTCTCTCTCTCTCTCTCTCTCTCTCTCTCTATATATATATATATATATATATGTAAATATAAATATATATTTAGTGAGGCAATTGGGGTTAAGTGACTTGCCCAGGGTCACACAGCGAGTAAGTGTTAAATGTCTGAGGCCGGATTTGAACCCAGGTACTCCTAACTCCAGGGCTGGTGCTCTATCCACTGTGCAACCTAGCTGCCCCCACTATTTATATTTCAATCATTTTGTTCCTGCCATTTCCCCTGCCTATCTAAATCCTACTGTAACGATTGGAATGACGCCACCTGCTGGATACTTACTGTAGAAGAGTTCTTGGCGGGAGGAAGTGACGCAGACTAGTGGGAGGAGGAAGGAAGAGACTGGCGCTGACTCTGGGGCTCTTTTCCTCTGGACTCTGGTGGAGAAGGGAGCTAGAAATGTGCTCTCCCTTTAATAGATAGAAATCTAGGCCTTTTTCTCTCTCTTTACCAAATTCTTATTCTCCTTAATAAATGCTTAAAAGTCTAACTCTTGCTAAAGTTTATAATTTATTGGCGACCACTCATTAGATATTTTAGACAGTTTAGCTAGAATTTTAGCCCTTAACAGATGGCTGACCACGAAGAGGAAAGCTGAACCTCACTTCTGATCTTCCGGTTGGGTAAGAAATTTCCCCTACCCTTTAAACTGCTAAGTACTGGCGCACTGGCTGTGTTTTCCCTTTAAATTTTTTCGATTGGACCTTTTAAACTCCCTAATTACCCTATTTTTGATTTTAGTCTGTTTAACCAGACAAATGGGAGATAAGATCATGTTAATGCTTTGTTTTTGTGGATTTTCTATTTTTCTTTTTATTTTTGTTAAAAGAGCCAGCAACTTACTCACACAAGGAAATATCACTCCCTCTCCCAACCATGCTTTTTCAGAGAAACCTGAAGAGATTCCTGCAGCTTTTCCCAATTCTAACACTAATTGTTGCTCTAATTTTGCATGCCTGGAGGCAATGACCCACCCTCTAGAAGCTTTTAATCCCCTAGCACCTGGAGGCAAAGTGGGGGAAGAGGAATCCAGGCCTGAGTTCAAAATCAAGTCTGATTCAAATTGTGCTGGTCCCTCCCCACCCTCTACTCCTCCTATGGCCAAGCCCATAGCTTCCCCTGCCTGGGAAGTCCAGAGATCTGATGCGCATGCTCAACTTTTTCTACCTGCATTTGCAGCTTCAGGCTCAGCCCTTCCCAGGCCTGGCTGTGCTTTTGAGACAATCTTAGAAAACTCTTTAAATTCCAGATATGCTTGTTTTGTTCATAATTTTGCTAACCTGCTTTTGTCTTTAATTAGTAATCTTATAAAGCATTTGTATGGTGAAAAGACTGACAGACAATATAAAGGGGTTAAAGAAGAAAAACTTAAGCTGAATAAGAATGACAACCATCAACATAGTTCAAGACTCTGCTTCTTTTGCCATGGAAGGATATATATTTTAGAGAAATGTAGAAGTAAGCAGCAAGGTATTGATATGAGTGTTGGGGATTTTAGATATCGGAATCAAAAGTGTTCTGAATTCACTCAGAGTATTAATGTCAGTTCAGAGGTTACATAGGATTTCTATGCTATTATATATACATTTTGAAATTAATGGTATGGGTTTATTTTCATAGAGATTTTCATGCTTTTGAGATTGTGTCTTATACTTAGTTTTTAAAACAAGGAGAATATTTGTAAAAGCTTTTTATAGTCATGTGATCAAGTTTATATTTTATAGTACTCTTATTAATATTAAATTCATATTCATTTAGATTTCCCTAGTTTGAATTTCACTGTCTTTTATTGTTCCACGTGTATTTTCTTCTATTCATTCATCTATCTAATTTTGAAACATGGTTTTGATTTCATAATACAATGTTAATTCTAGGAGTATTGTGCTCCCATATTCTGAGTTGTTTGTTTTTGTTATTTTTTTTTTCCTCAACTGATTATTTGATCAAACTCTTTAAAGCATTTCCCTGGCAAATTGGTTGCCATGGCAAGTGTAAATTGATTCTAGAAGTATTATTTTTGATAAGCATATTCCCCCAAAAAAAAAAAAAGAGGGGAACATTTGTAAAAGTTTTCTTTTTTCAAAAAAAAAAAAGTTCTTTGAGATTCTGTTGTGCTTTAACTTGTATTTAAGTATGTTCTGATTTTTCACAAAAGTAATTGTATACTAAGTAAAAAAAAGGGTATTATTTGAAATTGTTGCATAATTATATATTGTGTTCTGAGTCAAGATGTATTCACATTTTTTGCAATCATTTATTATCCTCAATTTTTAAATCCATATGAGACTTGGATTATGGGAACTTATCATTTAAGACATTAATTGCCTTTATTCTGAGTTATCAGATGCCAGTTGGCCAAGATGCCATCCAATCACAAGAGGAATACACGCAAGAGCAGACACTGAACTGTCACATGAGGGGAGACATGCATGAAGTCAAGGTATGGCCAAGGGAACGGCTTTTGACTAATGTTGAGGTTGGATTCTCTTGGTTTAATATTTTATTCTCTTTTTCCCCACAATATTGTACAGATGGCTGGAAGTATTCATCCCACCCATCTCACTTCTACACCTGGCTTCTATGCTCCCTCCTATATGCCTGATGCCATGGACATCTCAATCCCATGCATCTGATTAAGTCTGACTCAGTTTCCTCCAATATGTTCGGTGGCATGGACATGTATTCCATCCACCTATTTTAAGCCTGGCATACTGCATGGAGAGTACATATTGCTCAAGTGTGGGAATGCTCATATCCCATCATTTCTCTGTTCTTTTATGGTAACCCCCATAATTATCTCAGGTGTCATGATAAATACAGTGTTGAATTTGGCCTTGACACCTGTTACCAATTATATTAGATTTTTTTAATTTCTCATAATGGCATGAGGATAATTAGGCAGATGATGCAAAAAGTGATGAAACAAAGATAAAAAATTATTTTTAATAATTAATATCACAGCAATTGTCTTCTCAATTACCCTCCATAAGGGGGGGACTATAGTAATATTATAATTTTAAAGAATGTTTCAATTTTTGTTTTATTATATGTTTCATGTGTAACAACTAAGATTATGAATTCCCTTAGACATGTTTTTGAGAACTTTCATTGTTTGATTTGATTATTGACAAAGCTATTTTAAAGTTGTGTTAAGCTCAATTTTGTAGGAAATTTTCCTGGCTGATTACCAGCATCCACACATCAACCCCTGAAGAGACTTCCATTCTACGACTACACCTAGAGGACATCTGAGAAAAGACTTTCAGAGACTTTAAATGAACAGTTTTGATTTGTTGTTTTTGTTGTTTTTTTTCTCTTTCTGTTATAATATACGCCATCTGTGACATGTATTCTCTGCAGAGGCCCTCCCTTTGCAAGACTAATGTCAAAGCGTCGGTTCATGAGGACAAAAAAAAAATCGCCCCTCTGGACAAAACTTTCCTCTCTTCCTTTTCTATATTGTTGTTCACATATTATTAGTTAGCAATAGTTATTATATTGTTTTTACTGTTCCGTCAAGGAAACATTTTGTTTCTTGAGGAACAACAGGGGGGACTGTAACGATTGGAATGACGCCACCTGCTGGATACTTACTGTAGAAGAGTTCTTGGCGGGAGGAAGTGACGCAGACTAGTGGGAGGAGGAAGGAAGAGACTGGCGCTGACTCTGGGGCTCTTTTCCTCTGGACTCTGGTGGAGAAGGGAGCTAGAAATGTGCTCTCCCTTTAATAGATAGAAATCTAGGCCTTTTTCTCTCTCTTTACCAAATTCTTATTCTCCTTAATAAATGCTTAAAAGTCTAACTCTTGCTAAAGTT
The DNA here is from genome assembly GCF_019393635.1 of Dromiciops gliroides. Classification (NCBI taxonomy): domain Eukaryota; kingdom Metazoa; phylum Chordata; class Mammalia; order Microbiotheria; family Microbiotheriidae; genus Dromiciops; species Dromiciops gliroides. The sequence goes on along the minus strand of NC_057862.1, from coordinate 339,509,014 downwards.
TATAATTTATTGGCGACCACTCATTAGATATTTTAGACAGTTTAGCTAGAATTTTAGCCCTTAACACTACCCATAATATAAGACCCAGATCAAGCTCTATGTAGTTCATAATTTCTTCCCTGATCACTCTAGAACAGTTAACTTTTTCTCCCTTAACCCATAGTAGATATAACTGATGTGACCTTAATCATAGCTTTGTGAGAACTCTTTTAATGTGGTGTTTGCAATATTCTTTAACATTCTGTGTTTATATGTCACCCAAACTAAGCTATAGCATCCTGGAGCACAAGACTAATATATTAAACTCTTTTTCTAATGCCAAATAGGGGTATGTATGTGTATGCATATCTATATATACACGCTCATTCAACAAATGTATATTGAGTTCCTTATTTTATATATATTTATATATATAAACATATACACATGTATGCATATGTATCTTTGTGTTTTACATATGTGTATATATGCATATATACACATATATATGTTTATGTTCCTTAATAACAAATCAAATTTATTAGTAAAAATCTGAAAGAATAGTTAGAGGGAATCTGGATACTACATGTGAAGAGAATCTTAATCTTAGGAGATAGTGTCTGATTCAAATAATAGTGAAAAATATCATGTTTTATGTGTTTTTTATCATAATAATATGCATTTGACCTCTATTTTGATTGTGACAAACATATTGACTGTATGAAATGGCTACTACTATCTTTGCTATTTAAATATTTAATAATATTTTAAATAGGTGACACGTCCAAAGATATTTTAATATTTCAGCTACCATCTGTTGACTTTTTAATACTAAATTTAATCTGCCATAGCTTGACCCAACATTGTAACCTTTTCGTTTTCTGAGTAACTTTCCTTTTCTATTGGACTATCCATTAATCATAATGCCATTATTTCATCATAACTTTCACCACACATCCTTATGATGATTGATTTATGCACTATTTTCTAAAATAGTGGTTATTTTTGGTCATCTTCTTTTGCATGAATTTAATGATTTAGCTCAACTCTTAACTCTTTTTCTCTGTGAAAAAAAAATAGATCATTTTAGGGAGATGCCCCTATCAATTAACCATACAGACTTTTGAAACTTTTAAAGCCACAGATTTATTTTTATATTACTTTTCTTACCTTAAGTCCAAAGACTAAGTGACCCATATATTTGGAAATTTAAAGAAAAAAACCATCACATCTTTGGTGAGAAGGGACCTTGAGGGTCATTTAGTCCCACCTCAGGCCCAAACAATTCTTGTTCATACAAGTAGTAAGAGCCTAAATTTGAATAACTATTTCTTTCCATTTAACCAATTATTCCTAATGAGACTTGGTAAAAAGAGACCATGAGCTCCTTGAATGTAGGGATGATTGTTGCCTTTCCTTATACCCAGAACTTGGCTCACTGCCAGGCATACAGTATGTTCTTAATAAATGCTAGTCAAGTAAATGAATGAATCATGATATTCCTAAGTCAAACATGATTGGTGAAAATAGAAACTGTTAAACAGATAATATTGTTTGCATTTCATACTTTAAAGATTGAAAAAAACCTGCTTTATCAGGTTATAGTTTGACAAAGCATATGTTTTATATGTGTAATGACTCATTTTAGGTGGCACAGTAGATAGAGCACTGGTTTTGCAGTCAGGAAGACCTGAGCTCAAATCTGGCCTCAGACACTAACTAGCTTTGTGACCTTGGGCAAGTTACATATGTCTTATTTTCCTCACCTCTAAAATGAGGATAATAAGAACACCTCCCTCCAAGGGTTGTTGTAAGGATGAAAAAATATAATATTGGTGAAGTACTTAACACAATCCTGGCACATAATGGGATTTTTTTTTGGGGGGGGGGGATCAGAGTTAAGTGACTTGCCCAGGGTCACACAGGTAACATAGTAGGATCTTAATGAATGCTTGTTCCCTTCCTCCCTTTGTATGCACAAATGATAAATAGACAGACAGATAGATTTATATGTATTTGTCTATGTGTGTACACACATATACATTCATACATATACATACATACATACATACACATGCAAACATATTGCCCATTCTTGCCATGTCCAAGGTCTTCCATTTTTCTAGTGACTTCAGTTACTCTATAATTATATTATTAGGCATTAGAGTCAAGTAGTACAACATTATTCCCATTTTGTCATTTCTATTTTAGTGCTAAAATCGACAAGTAAACATTTTGTGAAAGAACTTACCTTAGAAAAAGAGAGTAAGTCACATAAAAAATTGTAAATAGTATTTGTGAGTGAGTCAGCCATACAATAATGCAGGAAAAAATATAAAATGTACTCATCTTAAAGGTTATCTTTAAGAATGAAAGTGTTTTCTATGCTAGCAAAAACCTAGGCAGTAGATACCGTCAACCTTGGTAATATGGAACATACTAGTATTCTGCTCATTAATTTCCATGACTACCTAGAAATGAATTTTGGAAATGGGAACATGGCTTTTTGTTTGTTTGTTTTGTTTTTGGTGAGGCAATTGGGGTCAAGTGACTTGCCCAGGGTCACACAGCTATTAAGTATTAAGTGTCGGAGGCCAGATTTGAACTCAGGTCCTCCTGACTCCAGGGCTGGTGCTCTATCCACTGAGCCACCTAACTGCCCCAGAACATGTTTGTTTGTTTTTTTTTTAAAGAATCTCATCTAAAAAGATTTCTGTTATTTGCCTAAAACCCAGGGTGATGTATTTTATGTGTTCAGCATAAACTGAGCCCACTGTGAACAAGTAAATGGTAAACAAGATTACAAACATTGGCTCCTGTTCTGCTAACATGTGGTCATCAACATACCTCACTGCACTTCAGTAAGAGCTGTATGTGTGTATACATGTGTGTATGTATCTATACATACACACATGTAAACATAAGTGTATATGTGTATGCGTGTATGCATGTGTATATGTATGTATGTATACACACACATATATTTAAGAAGTGAGGATTTGTTTTGGACTTCATATACAACAACCCTATGAGATAAGTACTACAGCTATTATCCCCATTTTTCAGATGAGAAAACTGAGTCTCAGCAAGGTAAGTTTTGCTTATAGTCACATCGCTACCAAGTAGCAGAAGCAAAATATGAACTTTCTCATTTAACACTGACTATTATGAAACACTGTTTTCTCACACCACATTGTCTTTTAGCACATTTCAATTATTCAAAGATCTGCGATTTCATCAGCAAAGATACCCCTTCTATCAACAAAGAATGTGGCCATTATAATCATTTGCAATTCTTCTATACCTTAATCGAGCTTCACTAGGCTGACAAACTCATCATCATCTTAAATCTTGTCTGGCAATGAGCCTTTGCACACTGCACAAATGTAAGAAGTATCCCAGTGGGAGGAAATAGGGAAAGGGGTGAAGGGAAATGCAACCTAAGCTTGAATTTTTTAATATGGAGCAAATCAGGGTTCTGCTTAACCCTAACCTACTTCCTTCCCCTTATTTGAATGTTTTTCAGGTTTGGTGTGTGTGTGTGTGTGTGTGTGTGTGTGTTAAGCAGTGAAAAATGGTACGAGTCCTAATCCTATAAAATGGCAGAATACCTGCTCTCATGAAGATTCCAAATCTTCCACTATTTCTGTTAAGCACAGGTGTGGCTCCACCAGTATTTGCAAACTTCAAAATTAGTATTTTCTTAAAATCTAGCTTGGAATAAAATGCATTTTCACCAGGGTTGCCAAGTTACACCCAGCAAGAGGGGTCTCAAGGAAGTATTTAAGGGTAAATCCCTTGCAAGAAAACTTTCACACCATAGGATACTGTCTCCTAAGAGGCAAAGAAAGTGGCATTTAAAACTTCAGGAATAAAACTAGACGGAAAAAAAAAGGAAAGCAAGAGGTAGTTGGGAAACTGACTGAAAACCTGGGGCCACCACTAGCTCTTGTTTACAAAGTCCTCCTGTAGCCTTGTGAAACTACTTTAATTGATTTTCTTATGAATGAAAACAAGACGCTAACTGAACACCAGAGGGCCAGCAGAGTGTTACACTGTTCCTCTCAATATGGGTCTGGAAGGCCCATATTTATTTCCTAGAAAGGCTCACTAAAATGTAAGACCTGAAAGCCAGTTTGCTTCTGTGATGAAGTGCTTCCATAAGAGGACAAAGTTCCTGATATTTCCCTCCTCAACTTCCTTTACATGACCAGCTGGTTAAGTTATCCAAATCAATGAGATGGTGGTTCAGAGGGAGAAAGCATTGTCCTGTCATTATTGGTTTATGGTCAGTCATGGTGAGAGCAATGATGGTGGTGGTCCCTGGTGGTGATGGTAATGGTGATGATGATAAGGATGGTATTAATATCTAACTTTTATACAGTGATATAAAGTTTGCAAAATACTGTATTTACTCATTGTATATATCACACTGAATAAACATGAGGTAGTTATTACAGCATTATCACCCTCATCTTACAGATAAAGAAACATTCTGACAGATTAAATACTTGCTGTGGTAACACAGGTAGAGGCAGTGTTATGAAGGACAAGTTAGGCTGGCTTAAATGATAGAGAGCTTTAGGGTCAGGAAGACCTGGGTTTAGGGCCACACACTGGATACAGGTCAAGTCACTTAATCTCTCAGCATCCTAGGCAACTCTCCAAAATTCTAAATTGTTGATCAGGCATCATTCTGCATAGTTAGAGGGAGTTACTTTCCTGGAGTTCACTATACCAATGAAATCACAGCTCCAATGTCAAAAAGCCAACAGACAGCTAGTAAATACTCAAGGGAGGATTTACACTCAAGATACTCCTATCTTTAAGTCCAGCATGTGGTTTTTGTTTTGTTTTGTGACCAGAGATGGTCACATTATTTGAAAGACATCATCCTCAGGTATTCAACTCAGAGCCAATTCAATGTATAGCTAAGTCCTGGGCATCTCCAAAAGCACCAGATAAAGGGGCAGTGAAGCCTTCCCTCCAACCCTGTTTATTCCACTTGAGCCTCTCTCTATACCCCTCACAGCTCACACTGCCTCTATTGAACTCCTACTGTACTATTTATTTAGCGCTTAACAAATATAACACCTCGAGCAAGAGTTCTATATTCCTCCTGAACTCTAGGAATGATCAAAATTTTCTTATTGTTCCTATTTACAGTTAATTGATTTTGTCCTGTAATTGCTTAAGTCATGGTTCTCTGTCTCTAAACGTAGTTCAGAATTCAGCTAGCCTGTAATGGGTTAAATTTAGAAATATTTTTTCTCTTGGTAATGTTCTTTTCTTGCCTCAAGGAATTCTGTTGGCCTTGGACCATAGGGAGTCTGGCCCGATATCTATATACCACCAAGCTATCCTTCAAGGATGTCTGGTTTGACATCCAAAAAGTCTGGACCACTATCTTGCAGGTAGACTCAAACAACAAGCTCTTAGTCACAGGGGGAAAAGATAAGCAGTCACTGCTAATCCCTCTTTTCCAAACTTCCAACCAATCATATTGTCCTCCACAACTCAGCCAGGTAACCACTGTCCTAAAATACCATGATGTCACCTCCTCTGTTCTGTACTTCCCAAAATGTATAAAAGAAAACTCTCCTTTTTGTTCAGCATCACTGAGGAAGCTGAGATCCTATTTATTGTCAAATCCACACTTTACCAATAATTTGATCGTGCTCAGAACTTTGTGCCTCAGTCTGCCTTATTTTAAAACGCTTACACCTTGAGACAAATGGCATAAGTGATATTTATCTTGCTCCTCCTATTTGTGATGCTGACCTAAGTTGTCACCACACAACACATTCATACTTTATCAACAAATTGAGCCAACAAAGAGAGGACTGGGATAATTAAGGTAGGAGGAATAGCAGGAAATGACTGCTAGATGAGAAAGTAGAGACTTTGGAATCCTTTAGGATTTTCTGACCTGTTGTTCCACACCTGTTTCCAGGATAATGCTATTCTAGAAACTGGCATCCTGTATAGAGGAGGCACATGTTATAGAACATACTTGGTAATGATGGTCTGAGATCTTCAGTTCTGTTGCCAGGGGCAAAGATGTAGTTAGGATAGAAGGACTGCACAAAGATACACTCAAGCCTTCAGTTTCTGTCCTTACCACTAGAAAATAAAGGAATCTGCATTTACTCCAGATTTTCACAGTCCCTAGTTTTATTCCCTTAATTCAATTGAATTTGATTCAATTTAGCAAACATTTTCTAAGCATCTACTCTTTAGGTACTCAATACTGTTAGTGGTGCAGTTGAGAGAATGCAGGACCTATAGTTATAGTTTGAATGCAACCTAAGATATTTACTACCTCTGTGTCCATAGGCAAGTCATTTAAGTCATTAGTTTGCCTCAGTTTCCTTATCTGTAAAATGTACTTTCCTCTTGGAGTTATTGTGATTATCAAATGGGACATTTGTAATGTGCTTTGCAAAAAAAGTGCTATATAAATGCTATTATTATTGTTATTTCGCACTGTGCTAGGTCCTAACAAAAAGGGATAAAAAAGCACAAAAGTGGAACAATTTCTATCCTCAAAGGAATTATATTTTACTTGGAATAGGGGGCAAAACCTATATACAGATAAGCAAATGCAAGGTTATATAAAATAATTTCAAAATATAGAGAATATTAACTATGGGGATCTGGAAAGGTCTTGTATACAAGATGACAACTGAGCTAGGTCTTGAAAGAAGCTATGGATTACAAAAAAGGGAAGTGATGAAGTGCATTACAATTCAAGCATAGCGGGTGTGGGGGGGCTTGGTAAAAGAATGGAGATATGAAAGGAAAAATCATATATGGGGAAGAGAAGGTAAAATGACTTGCTTAGGGTCATACAACTAGCCAAATGTCTGAGGTCAGATTTGAACTCACGAAGACGAATCTTCCTCACTCCAGGGCAAGTATTAAAGGGCAAGCAAGAATAATGTCTAATGGCCCTTTTTGTTCCCTGCACAGTATCCCTAGTACATAATAGATGTTCAATAAATACTGAGAGATGATCATGGGGTCATACATTTAAAGCTGAAAGGAATTGTAGAGGTCATCTTGTCCATTCATTACACAGATGTGGAGACAGGCCCAGAGGAGTTAGGTCACATGCTCATGTTCACCCAGGTATTAACTGGCAGATGTGAGACTCAAATCTAGGTCCTCTGAGCCCAAACGCAGTGCTTTTCCCACACTACGACTATGAACGATAAAGAATTAGTCACTGTAATAATGGTATACTTTTTTTTGCGGGTCATAAGGGCTAAATGACTTGCACGGGGTCACACAGCTAGTTAAGTGTCAAATGTCTGAGGCCAGACCTGAACTCAGGTTCTCCTCAATCCCAGGCTGGTGCTTTATCCACTGCACCACCTAGCTGCCCCAATAATGGTATACTCTTGTACCCCTGGAAGTTCACTAGAGAAATTTTAAAAAGTTATAGCAAGTACTTTGTTTATGAGTTCTCAAAGTATACAGTTCAACATTTCAAGAGTTATTAGGGAAAAACAAAAGAGTCTCACTTCTGTAATTAAAGAAGAAATATATATTGCCTAAATGCATCTATCCAAAGCTACATAGAGATGCCTCATTATCCCTCACCAGTGATATCCAATCAGTTGCCAAGGTCTTGTGATTTCACTTTTGCAACATATATTGCAGTAGCCTGATGATGGTGGGCTGGATTGCCTCAAATGTTTCCCCACTCCCCGTCTTTCCTCTATTTAGCCACTGAAATGATTTCCTAAACTACAGGTCCAACCAAGTCTGTATTTCTCTGTCTCTGTCTCTCTCTGTCTCTGTTTCTCTCTGTCTCTCTGTCTCTCTCTGTCTCTCTCTCTGTCTCACACACACACACACACACACACACACACACACACACACACACACACACACCCCACTCAATAAACTCCTGTGTGGTTCCCTGTCATCTCCAAGATCTTTTGATTCAAAATCCTATGCTTAGGTTTCAAAGCCCATCATAACCTAGCTTTCCACCTTGACATACCCACACCTACACACACCCCTTTTCAGTCTTCTCACACCTCACTGCTCTTCAAGTACTCCAAGTCCAGTGATACTTGCTCCTTTCTGTTTCAGAAACAAGACATTCCCCATTTCAGCTCCAAGCATTTTCTCTGGCTGTTCCCTATGCCTGGAAAGTTTTCCTTCCTCATTTCTGCTTCCCTTTATGGCTTCCCTCAAGTCTCAACTAAAATTCCACCTTCTACAGGAAGCCTTTCCCAACTCTTCTTAATTCTAGTGTTTTCCTTCTGCTAATTATTTCCTCTTTATCCTGTATATAGCTTGTTGTAATATTTGCTTGTTGTCTGCACTGATAAATATTGAGCTCCTCGAGGGTAGAAATTAAATTTTACCTCTTTATATTCCCAGCATTGAGCATAGTGCCTGGCATACTGTAGGTACTTAATAAATGTTTACTGATTGAATATGTATTTCTCTCTGAATGAAAAGTAATTACATTTATAATTATATACATATACTGCTCAAAAAATTACTATTAGTTTCTAAATAACTACTATTTGAGTAATAGATTATATATCTCTATCTCTAAATATATAAATCTATAGAACTATGTAAATATATTTATATAGATAGATCTATTGGCCAAATAATAATTAATGATTAATTTTCCTATCTAGATCTATCTATCTATTTGTAAAGATAGAGAGGAAGAGAGAGAGGTTCTATTGCTCAAATGCATTCATCCAAATTTACACTATCTCTATACAGAGATATGGATTGTTATAGAGACAGATGTAGCTTTGGATGGATGCATTTGGGTGATGACAGATGGACAGATGGATAAATATAGGCAGAATGATGTCTCATGAATTTCATGGTACTGTAGTCTAGCTGTGTCAAAGCAATAGGCCTATTAGGACATCAGGTAGTAATATTAAGTTTCTTATAGAAAGAAAAATAATAATTGTTTCTCTTTCTTACCCACAAATAGCTATTCTACTTTAGATTGCGTGGAACTCTTTATTCTGTAGTAAAAATGTTTAAAATTAGACTCCAAAAATGTATGATAGTTTAGAGAAGGTGGGTCAAAAGCTTACCTTTATACTAGTTATGAAGGGAACAGTTTGCTAGGCAAATTAATTGAGTAAATAATTGGAGTATTTGCCTTATCTAGGAATAAAAGCTGGAACAGGTTTTGTTCTTTTATTCCCCCCAAAAAACTTCAATTTTTTTTTAACAGAATTCATTCATTCACTTAACCATTTTTTGAGTGTCTTCTTGTGGCAAAGGATTGTTCAACTTTGTCACGGTGGGGGATACAAAGATGAATTAAGACAGATTCTTGCCCTTGTGTAGTGTGCAGTCTAATACAATTAAACATGAACATTGTTCATTCTTCACTTTTGAACATCTAATATATTCACTACAAATGAGTTTTAGTTATTCATTCATTCAACTGTTTACTGTTCATGACAGTAATATATTATGTTGCTTTCTGTACCTAAGCTATACTTTTTTTTAAAATATGAAGACTTTACTTAAAATGTAGTATAGTAACCAGGTACTCCTTTCATTCTTATTTAAGTGGTAAGTCCATTCAGTATTATGCTGCTACCAGGTGAGATCCCTTATAAAATAAAGAATTCAAGGTCTGAAGAGGTGATAGGAAATTCATATGCTGAAATGGAAATGTGTTCTTACTGATTTAGAGGTTCCCACCAACAATGTTGATGCTGACCCACCCATGCCTGGCTTGCCTGTCCAGCCTGTGTCATTCACATTGAAAACTTTGCCACAGTATTATCCAGCCAGTATGTTAGACAAATTGAGAAACATGATGGTAAAATAACAGCAAAATCTTTATAAGACACATATGGAGGGAATTTCAAATACGTGACTGGTGTTTGTGGATGTGCAGAAGTGGATTACTTATCTCTAGAAAGAGAAAGCATTCATATGCATTTTCTTGGATATCTTCCTGTCAGGCTTGTAATCCTATGGCATATGTAGATTATGAAACAAAAAAGAGTTCAAATTTTTTTTTTTCCATTTGAAAGGTGAGCTTCCATTTGATACTATGCAATGAGGCCCACACAACTGAGTTTCCTCCTTAGAAGTGATTTTCCCTTTCTATTTTCCACATGGACATATTAAATAAGACCTTTGTTGGGGAGAAGGATGGGGAGTCAGAAGAGAGGAATGAAATAGCAACTAATGAAAGAACTTGAACAGAAGCAAACTCCAGCCAGGAAGATAATGGGTAGGGGTGAAAGTAAGGCAGTTTGAAGTGGCTCAATTGCACTGGGAGAAATAGGAAAGTAGGATTCTGCTAAGGAAAAACCTTAGTAGAAATTACTTTCTCTACACACACAATTTTTTTTTAAATGAAGGGGGAAAAAAGTTATTTTCCTGCCGAGATGTGGAAAAGTACTATTTTGTGCCCTGTATGGAAGCACTTTGGTCAACAATGCAAACACAACTTGAAGCAGAACAAAACACAAAAATTGTAACTATGATTCCACTCACCAAAACGGTGGATCTTCTACGTACTATTCAGTGGGCTTTATAGGACTCGTCCACCACAAAGCCAAGTGACAAAGTGAGCTCTGGCCTGCTTGGGCAATAAAAAACTGAACAGAGCTGTTGAGAGAGAGTAAAAAGGGAGAGAAGGTGGGAGGGGAGGTAAGGGAGAAAAGGGGGAGAGAGGAAGGGGAAGAGAGAAGGAGTATATAAGTAAGATTCAAATCTGTACTCACAAGGGGGAAAAATGCAAATAAATATCATATATCTTCAAAATGTAGTGTATTTGGAATTAAGAGGCAAACCAGTTAAATTTCATATCGTGCCCTGCTGAATTTGTTGTGTTTTTTTAATATTGGAATACAAAATGTGATATAAAACATATTAATTAGCTCAGTCATTCTGACTGTGGTAAACTACTATTTCTAAAAGAGAAGCCTGCACATTGGTAGTTTATTATAGCCATTTGTTATACCTCAAATATAATGTTGTTTATAATCTAAGTACTGGAATGCAAGGTATTAGGCTGAGAGAACAGTTTAAATGCATCAGCCTTGCAGTAAACTGATTTCTAGGTCTCTTTTCACATTTTCTCAGGATTTATTTCCACTTAAATTCTTAAGTTATCTCACCCATCCAAATTTAAGCACCATCTGACATGTTTTAACTCAAATGTTTGCTCACTTACATCAGTACAGCCTTACCCATAGGCAGAACTTGGTGTTGCTTATATGGCATGATTTGAGGTCTCCCTCTGTCAAAATGTTTCTCCCATCCATATGCCATCATTAGAAACATATTCCTTTTTGACCTCCTCCTTGTGCTCTTTTTAAATGAAAATATCCCAGGGAGGGATTACATACAAAACCACAAAAAAATCTCAAAGTTGAAAGAGCCTTCTGAGATGACTTAGTACAACTGAGAACAGAGTACAAATCCTTTCCAGAGCATCCCTGACAAATGGTCACCTAGCCTTTATTTGAAGACCTTTAGTGATGAGAGCACATAAATATCTAAATTTTGCTCCAGTTCTAGACCACTCTCTTAGATAAACAATACATGCAAACAATATCAAAGAAGTCATAACAAAAATAAGTCAAAGGGTACACTTTACATGTCTGCCTTAATTCTAAATGAACATGGAATAATAATTTTTTAAAAAGGTTATCCTATCCCTAGAAAGGGGAATTTCATTTGGCTAGTACCCTAGTTATATTTTTAAATTCTATTCTGGGACATGGGAAACATCATATATGATAACATATGGCGATTAACCAGGATGCTCTTTTAATTCAATTACAATGTATTTTAAAAACTTCATTTAAAAGATTTACATATCTTTTATGATATTACTGGTTATAATTTCCATTTGGGAACCATTTAAATATCACTTGGAAATATATTTGAAAAAAAATTGGCAACTTAGAAATAATTTAGAAACAACTAGAAATGTTCCATTAATTTGGAGATACTTGACAGTTTAGTGATTCATGTGGATGTTCCTACAGAAACCATACTTTCACTTAAATAGATCTGTGATCTCATAGGTGTGGCAAATCCTTCTAAATATCTTATCCATACTTTTTTTTTTTTTTGCCTACAGTGACAAATGAAATAATACACAAAATAATTAAGGAAAACCTATACTACACCTATGACAGATCATACAAATGCCAGCAAATGAAAGTATTATAGACAAAACGATAAAATCCCAGACAACTGCAATAAAATCCGCAAGACATGGTTTTCTCATTCAGCAACCAGTTCCCTTAATGGAAATTAAGTTTATGAGTTTAAAAGAAATATGAACTATTTTCCCTTTAGATAGCTGGAGAATATTAGAAAAGTGAGGAATGGAAGATTAGTAAATGCAAATTAATTGACTTCTTTCTAATGAATAAAAGTAAGGATTCCACAGACATAAAACCAGTAGTATAATGTGTTGGGTTTCGCATCAATCAGAACAGAAAAAATGGAGAAGGGAAAAAATTAAATAGAAATGAATGGATTTCAGAGTAACTAAGTTGCTTCATTTTCTAATATTCTAGAGCCTATTAAATAACTAGGTATACTTTATATAGCAATAGACAGACAGACAGAGTATATTGACAATAATCTGAGAGGTGAAGGTAATAGCACCTGGGGAGCCAGGAAGCCACCACTTGCAGAAGGTAAGATTTGAGCTGAATCTTGACGAAAACTAAGAGGCAGACTTGAAGGAGCAGAGCATTTAAGGTATGGAAGACTTTCAATTCAAAGGTACAGAAATGGAAAATGGAATATAGGATTTAGAGAACAACAAATGGACTGGTGTAGCCACATTGCAGAGTATATGGAAGAAAGCAAAGTGCAAGAGGACTGGTTATGAAGATCTTTAAATGTCAAAAGAGAGTTTTATGTTTAATTCTTCAGGTAGCACAGAGACAATGGAGCTCATTGAACAGGGAAGGGGTGCACTGATAGACCTACATTTTAGAAAAATTATCTTAGCCTTTTTATGGAGGATAGATTGGAGTGGGGAGAGATTTTAGGCAGGGATACCAGTTAGAAAGTTATTTTAAAAAACGAGTCCAGGCATCAGAGAGGGGCTGGATTAGGAAGATGGCTACATCAGTAGAAAGGGACATATAAGAAAGATCTAGTGAAGATGGAAATTGCAAGATTTGATAGTGGACTGCTTATGTGGAGTGAGTTAGAAGTAGATGGTGACAGGTTGTCAGGCTGGATGAATAAGAGAATCATGGTGTTTTTACCAGTGGTTAGGAAGTTTGAAAGAAGGGAAGGTTGGGTGGGGCAGAAGATAGAGTTCTGTTTTGAATATGTTTAGTTTGAAATGCCTCCAGGACACTCAGTCTGTGATAGGATGAATATCTACCAAACATGGGCTAGGCTAGTTTTCCCCCAAAAGGTGATAAAGCTGGAACTTAATCAGCCCAGAGTTAGGGCAAGGCTCAAGCTGTTCCTCCCTGGACAGCTTCTGGCCATATCAATGTGCCTGCTGACACGGCTTCCTGGTCATTCAGACTTATTGAATCTCCCCATACCATAAATTATTACACCCTGCCTGATGACCAGAAATACTTCTATAAAGATATGAGCAAGGTGTACATAAACAAGCTATTGTAACTTTGTTGAATACCTTTTTTTACATTAGAACTAAGTACCCTTTCATTAACTCTTCAATGACTTATAAACACCTCATTTTGTCCCATCATTAAACTTAAACTAACAAGATGCTAACCTGAGACAGGCCCATCCTTGTCACAGTAGAAGATGCCCAACAGTCCTTTGGAGATACATGAATATTGCTCAAAATAGTGTCGGGCTGGATAGAGAGATCTGAGAATCATCTGCATATGGATAATAAGTGAATCCATGGGAAATGATGAGATCAAGTACCAGAAGAACAAAAAATAGGTCCTGGGAAAGAATCTTGGGTAAACACCCTGTGGAGACATAGAGAGGAAAAACAATGCCGAAGAGGAGAAGGTGATGAACAGTGTCAGATGTTGCAAAGAGTTCAAGAAAGATAAGAATTGATAAAAAGCAATTTAATTTGACTATTAAAAGAGAGAGAGAGAGAGAGAGGGAGAGAGAGAGACTGAGGCAGGGAGAACACTGTGACAGTAAGGGCAAGCTATTGGAGAAGAGGAGAGAGCATGGTATTAAGGTGGCATATGAAAGAGTTGATCTTGGCAAGGGGGAGAGTCCTTTCTTTATCTGAGACTGGAGTGAAAGAGGAAGTAATAGTGTGGCAAGATGTTGGAATGATATAATATGAGGAAAATCTGAGTGCTGTCAATGAGGGAGGTGAAGTATGAGGTGAGATCATCAGCTGAGAGTTGGGGAAGAAGATGCCATGGAAAGCCTGAAGAGAAATGAGAAGTTTTGGAACAGTTGCTACCGAGAATGCTATAACAAATAAATTAGAAAGGAATATAATGTTTGGGTGCAGAGAGGGCCCAGTTGAGATTGATTAGATCACAAATTTGCAGTGGACTCAGTCAACACAGTTTAGTGAATTCCTCCACTTTTGTTTGGAAGCTTGTGTAAGGCAAAAGAAGGTGATTGGTGGGAGTGACACAGGGTTGGAGTTTGGGAAGTATATGATTGACCTCAAAAGGAATGGATGTTACAGTGAGATTGAAGAACAGGTGAAAGTTCATTAGGTATAATGAAAGATGGTATAAAAAAAATTTTGATCAAATAAAGGGATTTTGGATTGAACTTGGAATTGAAATATTTATGAGTAACATCTAATACTAATAACAGCTTAAGAGTTAACATTTATATAGTGCTTTAAGGTTTGAAAAGTGCTTTACAAATATTTGATCCTCAAGCAACCCTGGGTGATAGGTACTATTACTATACCTGTTTTACAAATGAGAAAACTGAGGAAGGCAAAGGTTAAATGACCAGCTTAGAATCACCAAAGCTAATGAGTGTCTGGAATTAGATTTCAACTTAAATCTTCCTGGCTCAAGACCAGTACTCTATTCACAATATCTAGCTGTCATCTCTGTGGAAGCTGAGGTAGAGAGGAGGAGTAGGTCATAGGAACTGAATGAAGAACTGCGAAGCTAGGGAACTGAGGGAGTATCAATATATATATTCTGAAGCACCCTAGAATGAAGGCAGGAGATGGGGTGGTAAGACTGTGAGCTAGGCACTGAACTCAATAAAGAAAGAAAGAGAATGTCCTGGGGGGGTATATAAATAACAGAATTAGGTGGTCAATTTGGATAATACTGAAATCTTCCTGACCCACAGAGTAAGAACAGCTTATCGGATGATTCTGGCTACGTCAGAACAAATCAACAATTATTTATTGAGCACCTGTGCTGGATAAGGTAAGGATTACAGTGAATACAGAACAGGATTCCTGTGCTCCAGTTTAGAAGCTAGTTGAGGAATAAAAGAAAAACACCAAAGAGTTAAACAACAATCAAAGAATTAAGTAACAGTCTAAGGAAATGGTGGAAGCTCTAAAATAGAACTATATGCAGTTAAAACCATACAGAGAGAGGACACCTATTAGTTCTGGCTTCTAACACCAGCATTGAAAATGGGCTCTGGTATGCTTCTCTGTTTAAACATCAATGTAATAGCATTTCTATAAATATCTTCATACATCTCCACCAATAGAACACATTTATTCAACACACATTATTAAAGATATTAGCAATTTTTAAGTAACTTGAAATTCAGTGAGGCTCTCCTCTTGTGGAAAATAGAATGCACCTATATTTTATGAAAAATATGCATAGTTCACTGCCAATGAAAAACACTAGAAGATCTATCTCTAGATATGGATGTAAGGTATATCATCCCTGGAAAACTAGAATTTTTAGAGACTAACTCCTTTCATTCCTAAATTTTTGTTTAAATGTAAAAGGTGTGGGACTATATCATTATGTCATTTCATGTAAAAAGAATGGGTTTTGCCACCAAAAATTATCAGATGTCATGGGAAGAACACAAATTGTGACTAACAGGACTAAACGGGTCAAATCTAGCTTTGAGGAAAATCTCAAATATCGAGAGGAAATGTTTCCAGGCAGATAAATGATCAGTAATAAGGAAAATAATAATGGGGATGATAACAATAGCTCTTTACATTTATAGAGCATTTTAAGGGAGAGAGGAAGGGAAAAGGGAAAAGGGAGTATACATGTATGTGGTGTTTACTGTATGTCAAAAACCATGCTAAGCACTTTTTTATAATTATCTTGACTCTCATAACATATCATATAGTACCTCACTTGAGATTGGTAGTGTTAGCATTTGTACCTTCATTTGTATTCTCAGAAACTGAGGCTCAAACAGGTGACTTGTTTCTTCACTTGGCTAGTAAGATGCAGAACTCAAACACAAGCCGTCTGAAACCAAATCTAGAACTCTCTTCCTATACCAGGCTGACTGTCACAGACCTAGTTCAAGAATCCCCAATGTATTACTCATAAAGAGCTATTTAAAAATTTTCCCACAGATTTCACTTGTCACTATACAGTCTTTTATTTGGATTATTTCTTCAATTCCCTTGGGTTCCATTTTCATGCCTATGTTGATGATTCCAAGATCTATATCTTTACCCTTATTCTTTCTTCTGATTCCCACTCATTCATCACCAACTGCTTACTGGACATTTCTAATGAGACATTCTGCAGTCATCTCAGCATTTCTGAAACGAACTCCATACTTTTCTCCCTGAACCAACCACATTGCCAAACTTCCCTATTACTGCACAGAGCATCACTCTTCTTGTCGTCACTCAGGTTTGTAACCCTGGTACCATCCATGATTCCTCAGTCTCATTCACTCCATGCATTTAATTAGTCACCAAATTTGTCTTTTCTTCCTCTATGCTATCTCCCATTTTTGCCCTTTTCCCTCTTTTTGTAGTGCTACCACCTTAATTCAGGACCTTATCACCTATGCCTTAGAATACTGCAACAGCCAAATAATTTGTCACTGTCTCAAACCTCACCCCACTTCTGTCCATTCTCTATGTGAACATCACAGTAATCGTGGCGGGGAGGGTAAAACATAGGTCTGACAATGACATCCCCTTTCTCAATAAACTGCTAGGACTCCTTGCAGTCTCTAGGATAAAATAGACTACTATGGACTAAACTGAAAAGTGTGGCAAGGTGGTAATGTTTAAGAAAATTTGGAAGATAGGAAAACCTAGATTATGAAGAATTTTAAATGCCAAATATAAGAGTTAATATTTGACCAAAGGCACTTTCTGTAGTAAGATTTTCCTGGTTCTCCCCCTCACCATCAACAATGCCCCTCACAGAGAAAATAAATAAGGGCATTTTAGCTAGACTGTAATGTGCATGGAAAAGCATAGTGTATAATATGGCTAGAAAATAGATGGGGCTAGGTTGGGAGGGACTTTAGAAGCCAGGGGAATTTTTTTTTTATAATAAAGGTCAAAGGGAGCACTGGATTTTATTAAGTAGGGGAAAGGTGATGACATACTCAGACCTACACTATAGGAAAAACCACTATAGAGAATGGTTTAGAAGGGGGAAATATTTGAGGCAGAGAAACCAATTAGTCAGCTATTGCAATAGTCCAGGCAAGAGGTAATGAAGGCCTTAGGTGTGGTGGTGGTGGCTTTTTGAACAGAGAGAAGGGGACATGCAAACAATGTTGTGGAGGTAGAAAGAATAAGATATGGCTAATGATTATATTCTTGGTATAAATTCTGTGATAAATTGAATAGGTTTGGGATCTCTTTTAACTTGAAATATTTGCTTTCAAAACATTTGCTCTAGATTCTCTTACCTTAAGTCACTGTCTCAAGTATTTTAACCCTATTCCTGCACAAGTTCCCAAACACACAAATGGACTGGTGATCTCATCAGTGTGGGTATTTCCTTTAATAATGATCATAATCCATAAATGCCAGCCCACTGGACTCAAAGCATTATTGTCAATAAAGAATATGTATCAACCAAACCAAAATCCAGTATTCTAAAAATAAAAAAAGATTCGATATTAAAATAGTCTTCATACTGTAAATTACTTTTTAAATCTAAGAAGCTGTGAATGTGCTTGTGTTCTTGCAAAAGAAGGAGGGGAGCCCATAGAGGTAACCAAAAAAGTATGTAAAGAGGTCCACATGGTTACTCTGTATAATGCGGGATTCATTAAGCAATTCTGGAAAGGGTCAAATCTCCTTTTGCTTCAGAGTTATCTGTTTGCTACAGAATTTACTCAACTTTTATAAAATATGCAATCACTCTCCACTCATATTTTCTGAATGAATAAATATAAAAGACCAATTTTATACAGAATCGCTTCAACTCTCCAGCTAGAAACTAATAATTGTGTTTTGCATGCCTGGAATAATGCTTGTTTCAGAGGGATACATATCAAAAGAAATGAAAAAGAAAACATTAAAGCAATCACTAATTATAATTAATTCATAGGCATTTGAGGTCCGTTTGCTTTTGCTGAAGTGTATAAAATAGCTTTCCTGTGGTGTGGTAAAATTTCAATCTGAAGCCTCATGAGGTCAGTTTTGTATAGGATTTGCTTGACCTCTCTAGGATACTATACTGCTCATTTCAAGACTGGAGCAAATTTTTACTACCACAAAGTTGGTTCTAAAAGAACTTGTGAGTTGTGAGCAGCAAGGTAAGATCACAAATCTATCTAAGCTAACTTTCTATTTAATTCAGATAGCTTCCATCATCTACCCGAAAGCCTTACTGCCTTGATTATTTTGAACTGTATCACCTAGCACAGTAGGCACTCAAAAATATCTGTTGAACAAACTGAAATGGAATTTTTCTAATATATGTTGTTCAGCTGTATCTAACTCTTCTTGACCCCATTTGGGGTTTTCTTGACAAAGATACTGGAGTGGTTTGCCATTTCCTTCTCCAGTTCATTTTATAGATGAATATCTGAGGCAAACAGGGTTAAGTGAGTTGCCCAGGATCACAAAGCTAGTAAGTGTATGAGGATGAATTTGAACTTTGAGCTTCCTGACTCCAGGCCCATCGCTCTATCCACTGTACCACTTAGCTGCCGCTTTCTAATATATACGTATAAGAAATATTAATTATATACCTGATATATATGTATACCAGGGCAGCTAGGTGATGCAGTGGATAGAGCACTGGGTTGCATACTGGGAAAACTTACCTGCCCCAGTTCAAATCTAGCCTCCAATACTTACTAGCTATGTGACCCTGGCAAGTCACCTGACCCTGTCAACTTCTGTCTCCTCATCTGTGAAATGAGTTGGAGTAGGAAATGGCAAACCACTCCAGTATCTCTGCCAAGAAAACCCAAAATGGGGTCATAAAGAGTCAGGCCTGATTGAAACAACTCAACAATAACAAACATATATTAGAGAAAAAGCATTTCAATGTATTTAATAAACATTTTGAGAGCCTACTATATGTGCATTGTATTTATGTGTAGGTCTGTATACACATATACATACACATGTCTGTATATATCTATATGTATAGATATATATGGAGAAAGAGAGAGAGAGAGAGAGAGAGAGAGAGAGAGAGAGAGAGGGAGAGGCAGAGAGACAGAGAGAGACAAAAAAGAGGTAGAATAATCAGTTTGGCCCAGGGGACAAAATAAAATAAGAAGCAATGATTGAAAGTTACAAAGAAGGGGCAGCTAGGTGGCGCAGTGGATAAAGCACCGGCCCTGGAGTCAGGAGGACCTGAGTTCAAATCCGGCCTCAGACACTTAACACTTATTAGCTGTGTGACCCTAGGCAAGTCACTTAACCCCAGTTGTCTCACCAAAAGAAAGAAAGTTACAAAGAGATAAATTTAGGCTTCACCTACACAATAACTTATTAAAAATTAGAGCTATATCAAACTGGAATGGGTTTCCTGGGGAAAGTGGGGAGATCCCTTCAGTAGAGGTCTTTGTGTCTTAAAGGCTATATGTCAGCTTTCTGGACCCACTGTAGAGAGAATTCTTTTCAGCAATGGATTGGTCTTGATCTGACACTGGGGTCCCTTCCAGCTCTGAATTTCTGTGCTTCTCGAGGCAATTTAAAAAGTAAACATGGTTAACACTTCTTTAAAAGATCTGTCACTGATCCCTCTACCTGTCATTGTCCTTTCACATTCCACCTTTCATTTAAGTTCTTTATCTCCTCTACTAGGCTTTAAACTCTTTGAGTGAAGGATTTATTTATTCTTCTTTGTATCCCTCACAACATCTACCCAGGGCCTTTCATGGTAGCAGGAGCTCCACAAATATTAGTTGGATAGATGAATGAATGATATACCAAATGTCAACTCAGCACGGTAAGACTATTGGATATTTTAAAAATTAAGCACAATCATTTAAAAATATCAAACTGTTTTAAAAGAGTGATTCATAAGGGCACTGCTTTAAATGGAATAAAAGGCTAAAAGGGCTGTCTTAATCATATTTGTGGTCTGAGGTAATGGCATATAGAAAAGTAACTGAGGAATGCACATTCAAAGTCAATACTAAGAACTAAATACTCAGTTTCATAATTTATTAGTGGAAATTTTGATACTCCTCAGAAAGAAGAAATAAAAATAGTATCTGATAAGTTTGCTACGTTAGACAGCCTTGCCAGAATGTGTCACATGGACACCTTTTTAATTAAGAACTTTCATGACAACTGCTTCAATAGCATTCTAATCATACCTTAAATGGCAACATGATTTTTTTTAACATGCATACTATTTTTAAAAGGTGCATGGAAAATTACTGAGCTTCATAACAAACAACCACATGCTCCCTGCCCCCACCAATATCAATGAACAGATTGGCACATCGTAAGAATTAAATTTATTTTCAATCAAAATAAGAAATCCATATGTCACAATATATTTGTATTCTTTCTGAAAACCATCAAGACAAAGATTTTCTTTTTCGTGACAAAACCAGAATGAAAACAAAAACTTCCATTTTAAGTTAAGCAGGGAGGATGCTTGAGAAAAGAAGTTTTCTTGTAGTCAGGTACACTTCAGTGGCTAATCCTATTAAGGATGGAGCATTGCTTTGCCCCTAAACCCTGAAGAAAATTTAAGACATCAAATCTTTACCAGACATTTAGAATATAACAACACTGGCAAAGGGGGTCTTGTGCTATGAACAAAAGAATACCACTTGTGTATTTAAATATCATTTTTTTCTCCTTCCAAAATACTCCATTTTAAAAGTAAAGATATGTGATTTAAGTGTATTTAGAGTTCTGCTTTTGGCACCACTCTCGTTCCTGAGTGGAAGTGCCATCTGCTGGCTCCATGGCTCACGCATAATGATATGCTTACAAGCTGCTTCCCTTCTCTGCACAATGTACTCTTTCACTCTAACATACATTCCCTATAAATTCCCAAATAACAAATTCAACTGTAGATGTTGGTTGGGAAATGGGACAGAGGAAATGCCTATAGACTGGTGTGTGTGTGTGTGGCGGGTAAGAGTAAGAAGGATAATGGAACGGCCTCACTCTTTTACCCCAAAGTAGGAACATTTGCAAGACCACCCCCACCCCTGTTAAGTTGCCCTCCTGTAAATTACAGAGGGAACTTTTGCTTCCGCATTGAGTCTGTGCATTAACTTCTGTAAGGAGCCCACATGCCTACCATCCATTACACCTGCTGAGTGACAAACAGATGAAAGTCATCACGCAGACTCTCAATGTTTGATCTCCTGATATCAGCCAGATGTCACCCATTTACATACAAACATAACCACTGTCATTAATGCAATTCGCCGAGCTGGCATCTATGTAGAAAAGGAAAAAAAGTTGGATTCTAATCTAAAATTCTAAATATCCAAGGGATTCAATAGGCATATAAAGCAAAGTAGTAAATAAGTTCAGTCTGGTTTTCTTTCCATTGCTCTTTTTGTCAGTGGAGAGAATTGTTTGGAGTGGAGTGGAGGGGGCACTGTGGGACAGATTTTTGTGCACATTTTGAAAGAGATGACCTGTATTTTGCTGTTCCTTGCTTCTGAATTTTGAACGAAAGCACCAAACTTTACCCTAAGCTGATCCCTTGCCAAAATATATAGAGCCCCCATCTGTTACACACATAGTCACAAACAGAATAATCTTGGTTGTTGGCTCTAGTTACTAAGAGGCCCCTTACCAGTGAGTGAACTAGTAAATAAACAGTAAAATCCAAGGAAATCACAACCATGGAGTTTTGGACTTTTTTTCTCAAGATTTAGTATATTTCAGTAATAATTTGTAATAGTTTTTAACTTGCCTAGGGCATAGTTCACTTTGCAAAAGTAGACTATATGGGGTACCTGGCTATATTAGGAAACAGATACATGAATCTAGAAATAATTTGCACAGAATATTGTCAGAAGCCATTAGACCCCTATGCAAAGATTTTTAAAGCCATATAGGATTAGTTCCCTCCCATGTAAACCAATGGCTTTACAAAAGATGGTCCTGAAAAGACAATACAGAGAAAACAATTAGAAAGGTAAAAGAATAGTGTGATACAATCTTAGAAACTCAACAAATAGACTTACATGCAAGCCTAAAGGTTTACAGGAAAAGAAGACCATCAGATCTGGCCAAGAGAATCAATTACTTCTATGTATAGATTTTTTTTAAACTTAGATTTCAAAGATGTTTAAGAAACAGAGAAATAGCAGATAGCTTCATTCTTGTCTATAGTCTATACTATCATTCACACAGTAGGTGCTCAATAAGAGTTTATTGAATAAGTTTATGAATAAGTTGTTATATTACTCCTATGCTAGAAGTGATTTTTCCTTTGGCTGATCTCATAGTATTTTGTACTCATACATTTACCACATCATAATTAGCACTCTCTTTGTCCATATACATGCCATTTCCCATTACTAGATCATAAATCTATGTGGACAGGCACTACATTTTATTTATCTTCATGTTATTCTCTCTCGCTGCCAAGCACAGTAGCACATAGTAGGTATTTAATGTTTATTAGATCATCTTCTCATTTTCTCCTAACTACTAACAGTGACCCCCCTCCACAGCCAATAAATACCTTTCTTTGTCAACATGTAAAATTCTGTATTCTCTCTGTCAATCCTGTTTTATATTCCTCTAATTCTGTAGCTTTAAAATTGGTTCCAATTTTATTTTTTTAAATTCCTCATACTTATTCTCTTGTTTTCATTCACTGGGGATGAATTGGCACTTAGGCTTGGCTCTCTACTACTTCCCCAAACTCAACAAATCCCAGGCCACCTCTCACTAGGATGCATACAGTATTTTTTGCTGAGCCTTTCTAGTCATCAGAAGGAGTGACAGTCCCAACCTCAATTCAATCTAATCCCCAACACAGCTGTTTACATAATGGGCATGCTGTAGAAAAGAAAAACCAAGAGACACTGCCACAAATTCCAAAAGGTTGCTGGATTTTAAACCAGAACAACGGCATAAAATCACCAGGAAGCTAAGGCAAATCTAGAGTACCAACACAGGGCTGTTTATTCAGAGAAAAGGAGAAATTAAACACTGGAGTGGTTGCCCTAAGGCTTTTGGTAATGATGGCAAAACATTAAATCAGGCTTAAAATTACTAAGCACCATCAAGCTACTTTTCTTTTAGCTCCTTCTCCAGCTCTTCGGCACATCCCTACAATTTCATAGCACCTTCTAATGGGAAGTGAGCTCAGATTCTATTGACAGTTCCATGACATGCCACACTTCACCTTCCATTGTCCAGTCTTCTTAGCTGTTCATTATCTTGACTGCTGTGCCTACAAGATAATGATACACTCTGCTTCTACCCAAGACTGTAACACATTTTTGCTGCAGGGCTCCTTTTAATTGAAACACATTGTCTACATTTCTGTTTTGGTGCAAAAGTAAACACATTTAACACAAGACTTCACTTTTTATTTGTTTCACCAATCAGAAGTGTGTAAAAAGTAACCTGCCTTTAAAAGAGGGAATAGGTAATCCCACTGAGAGATGGGCATTTTCATCAAGAGCAAACTTCGTTGCTCTGTTGGCTGTAACAGTCAATTATGCCTGCCAACTAACAAACTGTTCATTTTCCCCACCTCCAAGTGTATGGTGTGCCTTGTCCCTCAAACCCTCTGCCCCCCACTTCAGAAAAGCCATATTTCAACTACCAAGGGGCTTGAATAATGATCCCAGTTTCTTATACTTAAAAAACCCTGTTCTAATAATTTGTGCCTATACTAATTATCTGTGTCCTCTGCTAAGCTTCATAAAATAACTGTAAATTGGCTAGAACGGAAACATTAGACTTTAGGATCACTAGCAGCTGAGCTCAACCAAAATGCTGCTCATGACTAGCAGATGTTTTCATCCTTTGAGCTCTTTCAGTGAGAACTTCTAACTTCTTCCCTCTCAGAAATAAATATCTCTCAAAGGGAAAAAAAATCAAAGGCATTTGAGGTTTTTCTTTTTATTTTCTTTAATGATAGAGATTAAGAAAGCGCAGGCTACAAAGACATCCCTTGAAGTTACAATATAGAAGTGGTCAAACTAAATGATTTCAAATGATTTTTACTTCTCTTGAATGTCTAGGTATGCTTTAAAATCATTTGGAAAGTTTATGAACACATTATTTGAACCTACACATAAGAGGCCAAAGCAGCAGCTCTACTGCAGGGTAGATATTCCCATTTCTGGATTTTACCCCTTGAGTTACAAGCATCCTGTACATATTTAAAAGCCAATTGTTATAGTACCTTAAAGTTTAAAAAGTTTTGCTTGTAACAATCCTATAAAATTGGTTGTACAAAAATTATTAATGTAATTTCGCTGAGGAGGAAACAAGCTCAGAGGGGTTCAGCAATTTGTTCAAGGTCATAAGTAGCAAGTCTCTTAACATCTCCAACGTCTCCCACACCAGCCCTCTTCCCACCGAACCACAATGCCTTTCTTATGAACAATTGTCAGAACTAGAGTGGTGGGTTTCTGTCTCTCCACCATCAAGAAGTTAGTAAAAGAACATTATCCCCATTGAAGAGGAATTTCCTTTTATCACCATGGCAGAAAGATAAGAGGATTTTCTTAAGGAAGCTGGAACTATGATGAAGGAGATATGTTTGCAAATTCTGAAGGGTAAGAGTTGTTTAATTTTTGTCTTCATATCTACAGCACCACCCACTATTTTCAATGGATTGATTCTCTTTTTTTTTTTTTTTTTAATGAGGCAGTTGGGGTTAAGTGACTTGCCAGGGTCACATAGCTATTAAGTGTTTAGTGTCTGAGGCCGGATTTGAACTCAGGTACTCCTGACTTCAGGGCCCGTGCTCTTTCCACTGTGCCATCTAGCTGCCCCCAATGGATTGATTCTCAAGGTATCTGAAGGAGGGAAAATAAAATCTTTGGGGGACAATCTCAGTTCTTATTTATACCAGGAAAAGGTAGTACAGAGAACACAAACACTTAATTATCTAAATGTCTCCTTCTCTATCTGTGTAAATTTCCTTATGAAAATAAAAATCACGGTCACCTTTGAGGAGGGGTTTAAAAGGAAACAGGTAGGCTTTTGCAAACAATATTGCATAGCAAATAATGTTTTGCCATCAGACAACAATGTTAAAGAATGAAAGATTCCACTGTGCTTATTTTTTGTCAATTACTAAAAAGTACATCATTCAGCAGAATCAAAACTCTTCTCCAGAAAGGTATCTCTGATACCATCCTCTTATGCAAGATACTTTTAAAAAGATATAAACTTGATTTAAAACCTTTTGATCACTAATGTTAGGCAAAACATAACACAAGGAGGCGTGTGTTTGCCAATGCCATGGTGTAAATGCAGCATAGAGCTTCAGTCAAAGAAAGTTTATATATAATAAACTCCTTCATATGTTTCTGTTTGGGGATGGTATTTGTGCTATTTGTATCAAATACTGAATATTGGTGAATCTCCTGGACAACCTAGCAACTGCTAAAATAAGTTTGGCCTAACCATTCACAAAGGAAAAACTAAGTGGATAAAAAGCCTTATTTAACACATAAAACTCTAAACTTAATATGCATGTTTGCATGTATACATGTACCCACTTATATATGTGTATCTTAGATCAAAGGCAGAAGCAAACTAAATTGACTTTGAAAATTTTTTAAATTACACATTTCTTTTAATGACTTTTAACTTCTTAAAACAAAATCCTATCTTTTTATGCATATAATCTACCATTTTTGAATGGCTGTAAGATATGGAAGACTATAGTTTCCAAAAGATTAAAAATATATCACCCACAAGACAATAGAGAGGCACATAGCTGTTTTGAGCAGAGTATAACAAATTACCAACAAGGAACTATGAAAGTGAACTGAAATAAAGGTTGTTATCACAGATACACATGAAAGGAAAAAAGATGATGAGCTAGTCATGTGGAAAGGGTAATGGAATCACTGGCCATAATTCACACTGATACCTTTTGTGTGTGTGTGTGTGTGTGTAGGGCAATGGGGGTTAAGTGACAGGGTCGCACAGCTAGTAACTGGCAAGTGTCTGAGGCCAGATTTGAACTCAGGTACTCCTGAATCCAGGGCCGGTGCTTTATCCACTGCACCACCTAGCTGCCCCTCCACCCACACTAATATCTTTAAAATGTCAAAAGAAAGATTCCCAGCATGTTGGACAGACCCCATGAATGGAAGAGTGTATAGGAAGATATAGACAAGTGTTGTATAGGATGGGCAAGCATGGATGGATTATGTTTTGCATCAATGGAAGTAATATCACATCAGTGATATCACAGATCAATTTAAGGCACCCCTTGAACCTAGCTCAGTGTATTGTTTGGTTGGCTGGTTATTGTTTTGCTTTGGCTTGTTTTTGTCCAGACATTATTTCATCTGTGTGGCCTAGGGAATTTCTTGGGAAAAACTTCCTTCCTCAAGGAATATCTGAACCTACAAATACTCTGAAATTTTTAGTCTTAGAGACATCCCTGGATCCCTGGTTTTAGCAACTTGCCTAGAATCACACCATCAGTATGTATCAAAGGTCTTCCTGACTCATAAGACAATCCTCTATTTAATGTGCCATGTTGTCTATTACATTGTACATAAAAGACATTTAATAAATGTTTGTTGAAATTCTGAAGTACTACCTCACATCTATTAGACTGGCTAATAAGACAGGAAAGGAGAAACACAAATGTTAGAAGGGATGCGGGAAAATTGAGGCACTAATGCATTGTTGATGGAGTTGTAAGCTGATTCAACTATTATGTACAGCAATTTGGAACTATACCCAAATATTTACAGCAGCTCTTTTCTGGTGGTAAAGAACTGAAAATTGAGGGGATGGCCATCAATTCAGTAATGGCTGAACAATTTGTTGGTATATGATTATGATGGAATACTGTTGTGACTTAAGAAATGATGAACTAGATGCTCTCAGAAAAAAAACAAAACAAAACTTAAAAAGACTTACATGAAGTGATGCAAAATGAAATGAGTAGAACCATGACAACATCGTACACAGTAACAGCAATGTTTTAAGATGATCAACTGTAAATGTCTTTGCTATTCTCAGAAATACAATGATCCAAGACAACTCTAAAGGACTTAGGATGAAAAATGCTATCCATCCCCTAAGAAAGAACTGATGGTGTCTGAATGCAGATTAAAGTATACTTTTTTAAAACTTTATTTGCCTTGTTTTTTTTGTCTATGTTTTCTTTTATAACACGAATAATATGAAAATATGTTTTACATCACTACACATGTATAATGGATATCAAATTGCTTGCCTTCTCAATGAGGGGTGAGACAGGAGGGAGAGAATTTGGAACTCAATTTTTAAAATGAATGTTGAAAATTGTTTTTACATGTAATTGGGGGGAAATAATGCCATTTTTTTAAAGTGAAGAGGGAGAGAGGGAAAGCTAGGAATCCACATCACAGTTTCCTTAGAGTCTCTGCACTTAACCTATACAGACTGAGGCCAGAAAATTGTGAGCCTTCCTGTGGCCCCATGTATAAACAGGTCTCCTTTGAGAAAGGGAAGTGTGTAATGACTGAAAAAAATATTTATTTATAATAAAGCCTACCATGGAAAATATTTGACCTTTAAAGAAATGAATGTTTGTTGAATTTGAATTCAGAACCAAGAAACAACAGGAAAGTATAGTATTGATCAGATGATTCAATTACTTTACAAAAAAAATTATTTACATGGGCCACCTAATACATAAGTGCCTTTGAAAGAACTGACTTTAAATGAACTTATTGGACCTAGCCTCTTTATAAAGTGGGTACTCCCTGTACTCTTAAATAGTTTGTAATTATTCTATTTAAAGTCAGAATCATATATCAATATTCATATGATTAATATGTTTTATAGAAGAGTAGCAACCAACTTCATTTCTCTTACTTATATTCTACAGTCCTGAAAACATTCAATATTCAACAGTTTATAAAAACATACTTGAGTCAAAAAATCAGAAGCCAAGTTGTGAACATTCAAAAGCAAAGACACTTATAGAGTTCCCATAACCATGAACAAATAAACTGAGATAAACGATAAAAAGACTTCCCAAACTCTACGAAACCCTAAGGAAGTATCATTATTTTTCCTCATATTAACTTGATATTACAATCATTCTCAACACATATGTACAGCGCCTTCATTTTCTGATGCCTGATGAGGGGCAGCTGTCCCCATGATACTTCTGCTACATCCGGACAACAGAGAAAAATGAAATAGCCTGAAGTCACTTCACCTCTTTCAGGTTAACATGGTTGCTGTGTTATTTTGACAGTGTTGTTATTGTGCTAACTGTGGTCTGGAAACACTCCACAATTTCTACATCTCATTTGAACACTAGAAAATCCTTAAAATCAGTAATAAAAGCAACCATGATCTGAATTTATTTTAATTAAAACATGCTAAATCCTCCTCCTCCTCCTTCTCCTCATCCCCTTCCTCCTCTTCCTCATGGAAAGACAGCTAATTAAAGTGGATTGCTGCCAGTGTTAGAATCAGGAGATCTGGGTTCAAACCTTACTTTTGATACATATTTTTGTGACCTTGACAAAGTCACTCAGTGCTCCAGGTTACTCTAAAACAAAGTTTCAGAACAAGGTCACTGATTTGCATTGATAGGGGGGATTTTTTTTTTTAACTAGGAAGCTCCTTCCATCAATACATTCCCAGGGCAAGACCCGAGAAACCATGAGCCTGCCACTGGGTGTTATAAAAGCAAGGGCATTGAAGTGAATTATTAGAAAGCAATAATTTTACTTCAAAAAGGCTGGTAAGCTCTGTTTTGTTCATAAAGGGGGCAGCCTTAAAAACTCTGAATATGCAGTGGTAAATTGAGAATGCTTATGAGATTCTATGATGGCTTAGCTTCAGTGAAGGGATTCTTAACCTTTTATTGTATCATGGATCCCCCTAGAAGTTTGGTGAAACCTATGAGAATCATGTTTTAAATGCATAATATAAAATGCACAGGATTAAAAAAGGAAACTAATTATAGTGAAATAAAGATGTGATTATTCCCCTTTAAATTTATGGACATGAAGGTTCATGGACATGGTTCATAGACACCAAGTGGTTTGTGCACCTTGGGTTAAGAACTTTTGACTTAGTGTAAGGTATAAGAAAGGCCAACAGACATCAACTGGATGTATTTGAGCAGAAGCATCAGTCTTCTCCAGTAAAGATGTAAATGTTCAATTTGTCCTCTCAGAAATCGACTGGTCCTATTGGTTCTCTTACGCTGCACTTACGACCAAAACAGAATTAGCATCAACTTCAGCATCAGTGGCCCCAAGTTGCTCCCATGATAGCCACAATTTATCCAGAGGCAGAGAGTGAAATTGAATTAACTATTTCTAGAGCTTAGAAGAGGCCATATACACATTCGTTTCTGTATTACTAAAAATATTTGCATTTGGTTTTTCCTCAGAACTTTTAAAGGTAAAAGATAGACAACTGTGAGAGAAGTGATGTATAATGAGATCATACTTAGAGTCAGCCTTCTTGTTTCAGATCAACCATAAGTGTAACTCAGTATTTGAACACACTGGAGATAACTTCTAGGCTAGAACAGCCATGTCTCATGGCTCAATTTAATTACTGAAAGGATTTGGCATTTGGGTGGGGTGTGGTAGACCCTGAGTAATCTTTTGGTCCTTCTCTACCCAGTGATTACAGCTGGAGGAACAGGATGCTGCAACATTTCAAAAAAGATAGCATTCAACTTGGCTCTCTCATGGCTGTGACTCACTTAGGAAGCACGTGACTCTAGTGTGAGGTGGGGAAGTGCAGAGCCTTTTTTAATGCAAGTATTATGGAAACCTTGCCCATGTGACAGCTAGTGCAGGGGTTCAAAGCCAGGAGAGAATGAGCTTTGGTGTCTGAATGCTTTTGCTACCCCCTTTTTTGTTCTTTCCTAATCTCAGCTGAATGAGTATCTTTAGTGGATGAGTTTAGAGTTGGTGGTAACTTTGTAAGTCCTGGGTGTCTGGAGGTCCTGGATCCAATAAGGAGCTAGTTGGTGGCAAAAAGCATCTGTATCCGAGAGGACTGGCCCTCATCTGGCTGTTTTCCCAGCAAAGTTGTAAGGACAGTGACATACTGAGGTGAAATATAAAATGCCTAATTAGCAATCCTATAAACCATTGTATTTTCTGATGAGTTTAAATATCAACATCCTAGCAGATTGAAATGGTGGTCAAAAATTAAGTTGCTATTCCTATTATTACATAAATGTACACTTATAAATCTTTAACGTTCAGTAATTCTTTTGTATGTAGGTATAAATTACCTATCCCAAACCTGATTAATATTGTACACTGAACACTACTCCTTTTTGGGAACCTCTAATTCTGAGCCACAATGTCAGCCTTAAGCATTTTTTTCCTCAGGCCACCAGGATGGAGACCTTAATCAGTTAATGAATGTGAGAAAGGGGAGCTTATTTCCCTCTCAGAGGTCAAGATTCCCAGAATTGAACCTCATCTAATTACATGCCTAGGTACAGAACAGAGACAGGTACAGTAGCTCCTATAGTCTCAGCTATGGTTCTCAAGGTTAAAGACATAGTTATACCATAGTTATAAAGGCTCTGGGAATTATATCATGTGTAGCTTCTAAAGGTACAGAATAGCATAGCATCATAAATATAGAAAAGGAAAGAATCTTAGAAGTCATCTAATCCAATCACTTCATTTTACAGACAAGGAAATTGAGAGCCAGAGTGATAAAATTATTTGCCCAAGGGAAGAAAAACAGCTGGGATTTGAATCCAGGCTCTTTGAAGTAAAGTCTAGTATTCTATTCACTATATGTTTGTTTTTCAGCAAGGATCACTTCAAAGCCTGGTCATTTATCTAGTGATATCACTTATCCAATTAAGATATATAAATTCTTCTTTTTGTTTCCCCTTCTCTGAAACTGAAATGAAACTGCACTCCATAAAATTATTGATTTCCAAAGAATCAATGTATTTGGTACATTGTTCACTACAGTGATCTAAAAAGGAACTTTGAAAATAAAGCACCATCAGTCCTCTCTGCATGGGGAATGACGCGGTTTCATTTTGCCTCTCGCATAATTAAGTACCTATCACACCATAAAACTTTCATTAAATTAGGGTGTTGGGAATGAATTGTAAATTTGTCTTCAAAGAGGATGTTGGCATTTCAACCTATTTTTTTCAACCTGAATATCATTAATACTAAAAGTTCATGGAATAAGTAAAGCTGAGGAATTTTTGTTTTATTTAGGCCAGGCCTGCAATTGTATTATTGGCAGTAAAAGATTAAACAATATGTCCACAGTTATAAAGCTAGGGGGTAAATCTAGATCTTCTTGATTTATTGCCTGGCCTTTTATCCACAATGCAATGGTACCTCAAAACAAGTACAAGGTAGAATTCAAGGGATCACATTTTCAGAAACATTAAAACATTACCATTCCTGAGGTGTTCTCTCCTCCCTAACTCTGTTTTCTAAGCAGGAGGTCTTAAGCTTTTTGTGAGTCATGGATCCCTCGGACATGCTGGTGAAGCCTATGGACCCCTTCTCAGAAAAATGTTTTATTGACTACATTCGCATTTGAAAAAATTGTTAAATGTTCATTTAGAAATTAATGAAAATAAAGATGCACTTTTTCCCATCTAAGTTCATAGAACCCCTGAAATCTATCCATGGTGGACCTTGTTAAAAACTTCCAAAATGTTATTATTTTGTAGCACTGAAGTAAAAACAAGAAGCAAAAAAAAAAAAAAGTGTGAAATATCTTTAAGCACACTCTTCCCTTTATCACTGAAATAGGCCCCACATGTCTGCCATCTATATTACCATTTAAAAAATATTTTTAAAAATTACTTCAGAAATAAATAACACATTTAGAATTAGAACAAAAGGGACTTTAGAGGCCATCTATTCCAGGCTTATTACTATTATTATTATTTTTTGGTGAGGCAGTTGGGGTTAAGTGACTTGCCCAGGGTCACACAGTTAGTAAGTGTTAAGTGCCTAAGACTGGATTTGAACTCATGTCCTCCTGAATCCAGGGTTGGTGCTCTATCCACTGTGCCACCTAGCTGTCCCCAGGCTTATAATTTTTATAGATGAAGAAACTGTGGCCCTGACAATGAAATATGCCAGAAGTCACATAGGAAGTAAGTTGCAGAGCTCATTTTTGATCCCAGGTCCTCTGACACCCAGTTCAGTGCTCTTTACATTCGTACTTCACTATACTGCTTCCCACAAAGCACTGAAAAAGTGTGGCATCTCTTGGCATTCTAAGTGAGTGGAATGATACCTGAAATAGTTTTAAGCAAAGTCAATGAAACAAAGGAAAATAGAAAACAAACTTCCCACCAGCTATGATTCTGCAAACCAGAACTAACACAGACAAAACAGAAGGACAGAACAACCATCTACTCCCAGCCTGGTAGGAGGTACTACTGACTATATTTAAATAGCAATAAAAATTTATTGTGAGGAAACATCGTTTGATAAAATGATCTTGTCCTTTGGAGGAAAGAAAAAAAAATATGGATAAATCTCAGAAGAGCCCTCTCACAATCATGAAAACTGTCAAAGTGAATTTTTTTTTTGGTGAGTTAATTGGAGTTAAGTGACTTGCCCAAGGTCCAAGGTCACACAGCTAGTAAGTGTTAAGTGTCTGAGGCCAGATTTGAACTCAGGTCCTCCTGAATCCAGGGCCAGTGCTCTAACCACTGCACCAACTAGCTGCCCCCCAAAGTGAATATTTTAAGAAATGAAGTCCTCTTGGCCATCAAGAATAATGTTATCAGCAAGTGGAGATTTCCCCCACATTCACAGTGTCCCCTGGAGAACTGACCCACAGGGGATATAAATAGAAATTCTGAATTTGATTCACACTGAGGTTACATGGGAGGTAGTAGAATGATGGACATCATGGCAACAAGTGCCTATGGCATGGTTCAAGTTTATGGGTTGGCCAAGTACATGCCTCCTTCAAGCCACCCTGTTCCTTCTAGAAGACTAAAAAAACACTACACAGCCTCAAGGAGAGGGATACCTTAAAATTTTTCATGCTGATTTTATTCTTAGAGAAGTTGAATTTTCCTGGAAAGTTAACATTCTTTGTCAGAGATGAAATAAAAATAAACATGGTACAGATGAAGATGACATTTGAATCCTAACAAAAGTTTGCCTTTTTGCTTTTCTCCCCTCCTTGATCATACAAACTGGTGTGCTAAGAAAAACAGTCCCAATTTAGTTTCTTTCCTGAACACTTCCCAGTAGGTTCACCACTCTTATTGGCAGTGTCAGAGACCGTATGGGATGGTAGAAAGAATGCCGGGATTTGGAGTAAGGATAACCTGGGTTCAATTCCTGCCTCAGACTAGCTGGGTAGGTGAGCCTGGGCAAGTCACTTAACATCTCTGAGACTCAGTTTCCTCTTAAGTTAAGTAAGGGTAACAATAGCATTCCCTTTGAAGGGTTGGGAGAATCAAATGAGGCAATATAAGTAAAGTCTTTTGCAAAAACCTTAAAGTGCTATATAAAGATGAACTATTATTATTCCTGGGAGGTTCCTTTGCCAATTCCTCACAAAACAGAAAAAAAATATTCTCAATAAAATTGTTCATTGGTTAAGAGAACACATTTCCACAGAGAGGTTACAGGAAAAATAACACTGGTTTAGGTAGGTTTAGGTTCAATATCTTAAACAAGAGAAACAGGAGAGAAGATTTAGAGTTTAAGATAACCACCTTCACCAAGAATTTCCAGGCATTAAATTAACATACATTCAATACAGTGTCTGATTACAGGAATTCTTGTGAAAGCTTGTCCAATTAGGACCTTAGGGTTGTTCATTCCAGCTGTCTTCTGACCTTGGCTTGGAAGTGACTGCTTATTGTACTAGAACAGGATATTAATTACCAACGTGTTATCTAAATTCTCTAATTTAGGTTATCCTTTTCAAGGATCTATACCTTGCAGCCAAGGGTATAAGAGCACTTGAGAAACCTGGGGATAATAATAACAAGCATGATTTGGGTGATCATGATGTGTCCAGGCCTGAATACCTTATTTACTTAGCTAGCAACCTACCTTAGTGGATAGTATATGGTACTTGAAATAAAGAAAACATGCATTCAAATCCTGTTTCTGACAGTTATTAGCTGTGGGAACATGGAAAAGTACCATAATGTCTCTTATCCTCAGGTTATTTTTAACCTGTAAAATAGAGATAATAATACCTGTAATAATTATTTCATAGGGTTGTGGTGAGAAGCAAAAGAGATAGTGTGAAGCTATTTGCAACTTTAAAGTATAATGTTAACACTAGTTATTATTACTACTAATTCTACCTCAGGACTTGAACCACTCTTAGTTCCATTTACCCAGGGAGAAGATGAAATTAGGATCCCATACTAGTTTACCCCAAATCATCCTATAATTGACCTGTCTATTGAAGGTTACTCTGTAACAGGATCTAGCATAGTTATCAAATCGCAGATTAAGAGTAGGAGCCTCCAGGGCAGCTAGGTGGCACAGTGGGTAAAGTGCCGGCCCTGGATTCAGGAGGACCTGAGTTCAAATCCAGCCTCAGACACTTGACACTTACTAGCTGTGTGACTCTGGGCAAGTCACAAGTCACTTAAGCCTCATTGCCCTGCAAAAAAAAAAAAAAAGAGTAGGAGCCTCCATCCCTGGTTCCCTTAATTTCAGACTTCAATGTCTATATAACCCAGGAGATCCTTGAAGAATTTCAATATAGTGGAAAGTAGGCTGGACTGGAAGTCTGAGGACCTCAGTTCACATCCCAGCTCTGCCTGTCTCTAAGATCTTGGGCAAATCATTTAATGTCCTTGAGTGTCAGTTTCTAATCTGAAAAATGATGTGGTTGGATTAAAGGGCCACTGCTATTCCTTCCAGGTCTAAGTCTATGATCCCATGAGACAAGGGTGTATAATGGGGAAAGTAATAATGATGATGATGATAGGTAACATTTATAGAACATTTACTATGTGCCAGGAACTCTGCTAAGCACATCAAAATTATTAACTCATCTGAATAGTCAAATGAGATAATAATTATATTAATGGAATAACTAATAAAATTACATACTGGTATATAATACAAATGTATATTATATTATATAAATTTTCAACGTTTATTTGAAAAATCCAATGAGATAATAATTGTAAAGTGCTTAACACAGTGCCTGGCACATAGTAAGTGTTATATAAATGTTAACTATTATTATTATTTTTTTTTATAATTATATCCTCACATCAATCTTGTGAGGTAAGTGCTATTATTATCCCCATTTTACAGCTGAGGAACTTGAGGTAAACAGAGGTTAAGTAACTTGACCAGGGTCACATACTATATAAGAGTCTGAGGCTGGATTTGAACTCAGGTCTTCCTGATTCCAGGGCCAGCTTCCCATCTACCTTGCTGCCCCGGAGTATAGGGTTAGAAGTAAAAATTAGATTTTCATGTCTGTTCTGCCATTATTGTATATAGCAAGATATTGAATCAATCTGGGTGTGTTTTCTCATTAAAAAAAATTAGACTGGTTAAATAACCTCTAAGATCCTTTCAGATCTAACATTTAATGATTCTAAGTTCAGGAATTAAGCAGTTTCTATTGGAAATTAGAGAAAAAAGCCTCTTGTTTGAGTTGTGATGAGTTACCATCCACCAACCAGAAGACTTTCACTCTATCTCATCTGTAAATATTACTTGTCACAGTGTCGCTAAACATCACAAAAAACCTTACTGAATTATGCCTATCCCACTCTGATTACCCCTGTATTCTACATCTTGTTAAAGTGTATTTACGCAGTCTGTATTATGTTTGGGAATTAGAAAGATTGGTGAGGGGATGCCAGAGTTTGAAGAAATATCTTAGACATCACTTAGTGAACTCCACTCACTTTTCAGAGAAGAAAAGTACCATTGAGAACTTACTAGCATGTTGGATGCTATTCACTCTCTTATTAAATTTATGTTCTGAGTTGCAGTCAGATTTACAGAATCTCCTGTAAATGCACACATACATACATATACGCAAACATGAGAGAAGATGAAAAGTCCAATTCCAGAAATAAAAAGTAGTTAAATTTGGTAGGAGTACCAAATATATGAGGGGGAACAATGTGTAATTTTCCCAGAGAAAGAGGCTTAATTCATATTAGAAAAGACTTTAAAAGACAGAGAAATTGTATGTGCATATACATATATAGATATTGATATCTATATACATACATGCATAAACATATATTTGTGTATATATGTATATGTACATATACAAGAGAAAGAGACAGAGATAATGATAAGAGCAATTTTTAAAATAAGATGGGAGGGGACAGAATCAAGGGAACAAATAGGGGAGTTCACCTTCCCAAGGATAAGGGTCATGTCTTCATCTAATGGTAAATGATGGTGCCCTCAACAAAAATATGAAAGGTAGGAAAACAGGAAAGTCTTAGGGAGAAAGATAAGTTCTTTTGAAGATGTTTGAGTTGCCAATGGACAATTCAAGTGTAGATTTTCCATCAGGCAGCTGGAGATGCAGGATTGAAATTCAGAAGAATGGTGATGAATATGTATGTAAAGGGAGCAGATACATAGAAAGGATAAAAGTTTAGACAGAAGATGAGTCCAGGGAAGAGCCCTGAGGTGTACCACCAATGGAGGTTCATACAGACATGGTCCTGCAAAGATGACTGAGAAGGTTCAGAAAGGACAGGACAGGTAGAAATAGAATGACAACAAAGCAGTGTCAAGACAATTCTGAAGGACAAAGATTCCAGAAAGAGAAGGACAATGACAATATCAAACACTTCAGAGAGGTCAAGAAAAAAAAGGACTAAGAAAATACCACTGGATTCAGCAATAAAGGGACTAAAGCTATATTCAGAGAGAACATTTTTCAAGGTAGTGAGGGATGAAAACAAGTTAGCATGGGGTTCAGAAGTGAGTAGGAGGTGAGAAAGGGAGAGAGGCAGGTAGAGTAGACAACTTTTTTTTCTAAGACTTTAGCAAAAGAATAAAAGCTGAATTGGATGGGAGAATGAGGTTAAGCGTTTTGTTTGTTTTTAAGATGGGGGAGTTGTGGGTATGTTTGCAGCAGGGAAAGATTAAAATAGAGAAGGAGAGTTCAAAAACTCTCTGAGAATGAGAAAATAAATCAGACCCTGGAGGAAAAAGGAAAGGATAGGATCGAAGGCACAAGTAAAGGGTTAACCTTTACAAGGAAATAAGACAGCTCTTTGTCAGGGCTTGGTATAAAGTAAGCAAAAATGAAGGATAATGCTGAGGTGATCTGAAGTGTGGGATTGGAATGACCAGGAAGTTCTTGACAGATGCTCCCAATTTTTTCTCAGTTTTTTTTCTGTCAAGAACAAATCCTAGGGGGCAGCTACGTGGCCCAGTGGATAGTGGACAGTTAGATGGTGCAGTGGATAAAGCACTGGCCCTGGATTCAGGAAGACCTGAGTTCAAATCCGGTCTCAGACACTTAACACTTACTAGCTGTGTGACCCTGGTCAAGTCACTTAACCCCCATTGCCTCACCAAAAAACAAAACAAAAACAAAACAAAACAAAATAAGAATAAATCCTAGTTCTCTCCTGGAGGAGGGAAGAAAGGTGCTGGTATAGATAACATGAAGAGAAAACAAAAATGTATGGGATAGCCACCATGAGGATAAGTATTCACATTACAAAATTATTCTTGACTTTATGAACAGACATGTCATAGCTTCCCTTTAGTAAGTTCATATAATTGAAATTATTATTCAATTTATAAGAAATTAATTTATGGATAACCTTTTTGGTATATTTTTATTATCAAAATTGAGATAAATGCATTTTTAATTTTTTTAATGGGACAAGTTGCCCCAGGTGACACAGCTAGTAAGTGTCAAGTGTCTGAGGCCAGATTTGAACTCTCATACTCCTGAATCCAGGGCCGGTGCTTTATCCACTGTGCCACCTAGCTGCCCCAGTAAATGTATTCTTAAGGAAGCCTAGCCATTTTAGTAAATTCTTAAGATTTCAGAGACCATGTCTTATCTAAACAATCCCCTCCAACGTTGAGAACATTGTCCTGTATGAATAAGGCACTTTAAAAATGTTTGCTGAATTGAATTAAATTGAATTAGAAACAGCCATAATGTTATGAAAGAAACAAGTGAAGATGGATCTGTGAATTAGTACATTCATTTTGGAAAACAATTTGGAATTTAAAAATTTGGAAATAAAGTGGCTAAAATCTCCAGACTCTTTGACCCAGAAATTCTACCGTCAGGCATTTACCCAATGGAGGCCATTGATAAAAAGAAAATCCCCATACATACCAAAATATTTATAGCAGCACTCTTTGTAGTAGCAAAGAATTGGAAACAAAGTACGTCTATCAAAAGGAGAAAGGCCAAGCAAACTGTAGTGCATGAATGCAGTAGAATATTACTGTGCTCTAAAAAAATTATGAATATGATAAATACAGAGAAACACTAAAATATTTAAGTGAACTGAAAGATGCAAAGTGAAATAAGCAGAACAACAAACGTGCATAGAAAAACAAAATCAAATTAACGTTGCAAAATACAAAGAACAAACCTGGACTAAAGATAAGATAAGAGAACACTTCCCCTATTACAAAAGTGGGGTATCTCCAAGTGTGGAAAATTGCATATACTGTATGCTTTAATCTTTTAATCAGTTTTGATGATTTTTAAAAATTCTTTCTCTTTTTTCCTTTTTAGAAAAAAAAATAAAAAGGGATGGTCCTCTGGGAGAGGGAAGGAGAGTTACAAAGCAAAATTAAAGGCTTATAAAAATAAAATATTTCAATTTTTTAAAGAAGTGAGGAGAAAATGGGAAAGACATTGGCCTAATTATTACTTTATCAATTGAGACATAGGAAAAATAAGAAAAGTAGAATCTTTGGGTATACAAAATATCTTACCTAAACAATTAAATAATTATAATTGTATCTACTGATGTAGAGAGTGTGTTTGTATGTATGTACATGTGTATGTGTGTCCCCAAAAGACACTAGTTTATCAAGCCTGCCTAACTTGAGATAGTGCCTCACATATGTTGGTTTTGTGGGGACATATATGCCCACACAGAAAGCACTATTTACTCCACAAATAAATTACTATGTAGCTTACATTGTTAGGGTATCATGATAGTGCTATAGCTTAAAAGACTCAAATAACCATGCATTTATCTTGTCACTACAGGTACTTACAGTGTAATTACAAGGTCAACAGTTACTATGTAATTACATAGCTTCAACATTGTACTTTAAAAAAAAAAGAAAGAAAAGTGCCACCTCACCAAACCACACTATTCTGCCACCACCTACTGAGAACACTTGTAAGTGATCAACAATTTTAAAATGCAAAATTTCAATGTATGTGAACTGAACATTTTAGAAGGGAAAACAGCAACCCAGTGAGCCGACCTGCTTTAACATTCTATGATACTGGGATTCAAAGATTCTTTGCTAACCAATTATTCCAATAAAAATCATCTGGTCCAACTTCTTTGTTTTCATAAGAGCTTTTAAAATTATTTATTCTTTAGAAAGTTTTATTTGTTCAGAAACAATTATTTTATAACATTTGATCATCAGTAAAAGAGTGTATATTGTAGAGAAACAAACTTCTAAATCATTTTAAAATACCAGAAGCAATTTGTAGCAAATCAGAAAGAAAAACATACATACTTAAAATTTTATTCCTCTGTGGTTCAAATGTGCACATCATTATTGAGGAGCTGCTTAATGTTTGTGCTATATTGTATAAAATTTAAAGTCAGGACTAAGACACTTGTACTTTTCTCTTGCAAAGCATGTCAGTTCCTAAATGGAGAATTTCATTAAATCCTTATAAAACTGTTCTTTTTAAAATATATTCAGGGAAGCAGGACACTACTTTGATACTCAATGTTTGAATGACTCCTTTCAAATTTATTATAGGTTACTATCATACAGAGAATAATAAAGATTTTTTAATTACTTTAGCTCATAAGAACTGGCTGATAGATATTCCATCAATGTTATGATTCCCTTGGATGGAGAAATGCTAAATGCTAACCCAAACAGATTTTAAAACTATAATTACTTGGTAAACAAGGGAATCATAGCCAAGTAATTATTCATGAGTACAGATTAAATTCATATGTACACATATATATTTAAAATATTCTTATTGAATTATTTTCCTCTGCTCTAATGTCACTAAGTATAAGAAGTATCAGAGTGGTATTTCTCTTGCAGTATGTTTAACACAAGCTGTATAGAGTGTTGCTACATGGTCTGTGATCCCCCTTCAGTGATGAAGCACATATGGACAATACAAATAGCCTTCCACATTAAATAGAAGATGTTATCTTAACGATGCAATGACCCACTGAAAAGCCAAGACCAGGAAAGCCAGTGGTGAACATAGCTATAAGTTTATTTCTCAACTGTAATCAATCAATCAACATTTATTATGTCTCCACTACACGTATGTGTCAGGAAATGCGCTAAGCATAGAGCTATAAAGAGAAAATTGAAAGTCTTTATCATAAAGGAAGTTATAGTCTATCAGGGAGACAACACATGTGCATTACCAGTATATACAAAATAAATTAAAGGTAATTTAGGCAAGGGGGACACTCAAAACTGGAGGTTACTATATGACATGAAGACCTACTTGTGAAAGGTCACATTCACACAGATTGAAATGATGGAACTAGACTTCTTGGGAGGAGTCTGATCAAAGACACATGTAGGCAGACCTGGCTGGGGCTGTGAAACTCACCAGGTTCTTCTGGCCAATCATGGGTGCTAACTTCCCTATACAGCTGTCAGTGAAGTTCTCTGGTTGAGTGTATACTTGACTGTGATAATGTAGGTGGTACCCTTATTATTATATTCATAGAAGAAGGAGGAATCATAGTTGAAGTTGATGTCATTGAGGGTGCAAGGCCCATTCCATACCTTAACTCTTCTAGCTTTTACTTGGTCTCTGGGCTAAAAAGATAAAGTTCCCCTTTGGTGAAGTGCAGGCTGATTCAGACCATGTGTGACCCATCACTCTGGCTGTGCGTCTGATGGAGAACAAAGCTAATGCTTACCTTAGTATCTGGAAAACACAAGCAGTGGTTTTGCCTTGCTCAAGCATAAGTCACAGATCTCTTCTTCCCCCTTACACCCCTCCCCCAAATTCAGATTTACAAAGAAGGCTTGATGTAAGTTAAGTTTAGCAGGAGTTTATCTTGGCTATCTTTCCTCTCCTGGACATAGTTCTGGATTGATGCTACAAAGAATAAACAAGGTAGAAGTGTATACATGATGACATCTAAGGGTCCTCTAGTGTCTGAGATCTGGGAGAGTCTCCTTTCTTCACAAGATCTCCCTGTTCTGTATACGACGGGTGCTGCCAAAAGTGGTTGGGAGATTTTGCCATGGCCACAACACCGCTTTATGATCTAAATGGCTCTTTATCATCAATAGTTCCATACAATAGATCCAGATTCCTGTCTCAATGACACAGAAGGCATAGCTTTGTCCTGGCTAAAGTAAAATCACATCACTATGCTGCTGGGCAAAAGTGGAATATAATCATGGCTTATGCAGCCCTTCCCTTTTCCCTGAGAAAGCAGAGCTTATTATCTATTTCCCAAATTTCTCATCTACTTCCTCTATTTAGGTGGTTGGCAGAACACTCCAATGACAATATCCCATCTATTCCATCTTCCATTTATCTTCACCAAATGGTCACCACCATGTTTTCTTAATCTGGTTCCAGGATGTTTTCATACATCTGTGTTTACCATTTTTTTTTTTTAGTGAGGCAATTGGGGTTAAGTGACTTGCCCAGGGTCACATAGCTAGTAAGTGTTAAGTGTCTGAGGCCGGATTTGAACTCAGGTACTCCTGACTCCAGGGTCGGTGCTCTATCCACTGTGCCATCTAGCTGCCCCGTGTACCATTTTTTTAAAATGAAAAATTGCTTTCACCTACATCACCTTCATTTCTGAATATATTACTTTCTTACCCAGCAAACCATCCAATGTAACAAAGATTTAAAAGGCAAAAATAAAAGTAGTTTAGAAAATAAAAGTGTATCAATTATGTCAGACAGTATATATAATACTCCATACTCAACGTCATTCACTGCTGCAAAAAAATAAAGGGAAATGTGATGGCTCTTCTCCAGGGTCAACCTTGGCCTTTATAATTACAATGTTCATTTTCTTTTTTTGTTTTGTTATTTCCACTTACATTGTTATAACCATTGTAGTACTGCTGAATTCATCTTATATCAGTTTATATCAGTCTTCTGACACTTCTTTGAGTTCTTATCTTTTGTTTAATATGGCACAGTAAGATCATTTTAATAAAATAGTTTTATAGCTGACATTTATGTAGCTCTTACTATGTACCAGGCACTGTGCTAAATGCTTTATAATTATTATTTCATTTGATTCTCACGACAACCTTATGAGGTAGATGGTATTATTATCCTATTTTACAGTTCTACTTTGCTGTCTCCCCCACCTTTAACCTCTTTCTACTGTTTCTGTTAAATAAGGCATAGCCTTCAGAGCCATAAGACAAGTCACTCGTCCTTTGGGAGTACCTTTAAGGTCAAACTTGACTTTTTACCCAGAACCTTATCTATATTTGCACATTTGTTTGTGGACAGATATCTGAGGCTGTAGGTGTTACTGCTCTCTCCTCTCTTGGATTTTGTATCCCATGAACTTCTGCATAGTTCTACTGCTATTCTTTCTATGCTGTAATGTTTCTCTCTAGGAAATCAAGATTAGAGTTTGTATCTAGGTAGTTCTTTGCTTTCATTTATACATATAAAATATTTAAGCACTTCATTTACTCTGTATGGCTACCTAAC
Organism: Dromiciops gliroides; assembly: GCF_019393635.1. NCBI lineage: Eukaryota > Metazoa > Chordata > Mammalia > Microbiotheria > Microbiotheriidae > Dromiciops > Dromiciops gliroides. The sequence goes on along the minus strand of NC_057862.1, from coordinate 339,465,660 downwards.
ACAAGTTTCAACAACTATTCACTTTCTATTTGGGGGGAAATTTTTCAGTAAAAGGTATTGTACCTTTAAGAAGATTTAAATATAAAAAAATGACACTGATTAACCTTTAAAATGGTGCCATTTAATCAAAGCAAGTAGATCTTTAATGGGTTTTAAATGAACTAATAAATCACAAGATTTTTCACTGAAATAAACCAAACGTTTGAAATAAATTCCATAATACTCCTGTTGAGGTATATGTGGGGAGGCATGGAAGATGATGGGTCAACACTGAGTTATTGTTCTGTTTTTGTCCTGTTCTCAGCAAGTTCTTTAAGACTTTAGCTCTGTGCACACGTAGGCTTGTGTCTTTTATGGAAACTGTACAATTTCAAGGTTATGGAGAAGATCTGTCATTATGCAGTAACTTAAAAGTAATTAATTTTATACTTTTTAGGAAAGCTGGTTACTAAGGAAAAGGCGGGGAAGATTCACCATGCACATTACAGAGCACTTATCTCTAGCTGTCTCTCTATCTGTCTCTCATTATTTATCCCTCTTCTCTTACCTCTCTGCCTCCTAGCTCCCACTACTCATTTTTTTTCAAATATATATGAGGTAGATAGCAGGGACTACCATGTAGTCAAGCAGTAAGTTTATTAAAACCCAGGATAACCCATATACCACACATAGTCCTGTTCCCAACAAGATATAATCACAAAGCAAAAGCTGATAAACCAGTTGTAATGTGAATTTCAGACTAATACATTTAAGAGTGGTGTGATAGAAAGAGCACTCACTAATTTAGGCTCTTAAAACTTGAATTAAAATACTTGTTCTGTCAATCTTGTTATCCTGGGCATGTGATTTAACCTTTGGGCCCCTCAGTTTTCTCATCTGAAAACTGAGAAGGCCCGGGGCAGCTAGGTGGAGCAGTGGATAGAGAACCAGTCAGGAAGACCTAAGTTCAAATCTGGTCTCAGACACTTAACATGTATTAGCTGTGTGACCTTGGGCAAGTCACTTAACCCCAATTGCCTCACCAAAAAAAAAAAAAAATTGAGAAGATCTGATCTCTATAGTATAAAAAACATGATGGGTTTGGAGTCAGAGGAACTGGGTTCCAAAAAAACCCTGCCTGCTACTTATTATCTCTTGTGATTTTGGGCAAGTCACTTAACCTCTCTAGGCCTTGACTTCCTCTTCTGTAAAATAAGTCAGTTGGACTAGATCTCCAGCTCTAAATGTATACTCCTATGATCCAAACAGCTTGAAAATCCTACGATCATTTATTTTAAACTATGAACAGAATTAAATACAAAGAGATATGTAAATCCTGCTAAATTGTGGTTAAAGTACACATATTCTACCCCCAAAGCAAGATTATAGAGGAAGCATACTTGTAGGAGCTGAAATGAGGTATTGGCTGAAAATGTGACCAAAGCATAGAAGGGTTGGAAAAAGCTCCTTTCCTCTTACCAAACATAAAAGTAATACTGGTCCTATTTGGGCAAGTAAGTTTAAGGCAAACCCATTCTTTCCAGGCGTTTGGTGACAGAAAACTAGAGGGTCCTTTCCCTAGTTGGACTTGCTCTATTTATATACCAGGGAAGTGGATTCTTAGTTCTGAACCACAACTAAACTATACTTTGTGAATTAATGTATCACCAGTTTTTCACTAGATAGATCAGATAAGTAAAATGTTCTATAACCAATAAAGGGCTATATAAATGTGTTATTAAATATAGCTTATCCAGATTTCAGAAAGACTTGGAAATACTTGTATGAACTGATGCATAGAGAAGTGAGCAGAACCAAGACAACATTGTACACAGAGACAGCAGTATTGTTTGAAGAAGTTCTGTGAATGATTTAACTATTCTCAACAATACAATGATCCAAGACAATCCCAAAGGACTATTGATGAAACATACTATTGACCTCCAAAGAAAGAACTGATATTGAAGGAACACAGACTGAAGCATGCTATTTTTCACTTTCTTTCATTTTTTCTTTTATTCAAGTTTTCTTGTAAAAAATGACTAATATCATAATGTTTTACATAATCGTAGATGTATAACATATATCTGATTGCTTACTACATCAGGGAAAGCGGAGGGGATGGAGGGAAGGAGAGATAAAAATTGGAACTCAAAAATATAAGTAAAATGTTTATATATATACACACACACATACATATATACATACATACACACACACATATATATATACACATACACACACACACACATATATATATATATATAGCTTATCCACAGGACAAAGGAAGAGAATGAAGCCAAGAGACAGACCATGCAGTTTCTAGTCCCAACTCTGCCACCAAGCATCTGGGTAACCTTGGGTAAGTTATTAAATCCAAATTCAACAAACATTCATGTAACATTCACTATGTATAAGGCACAACTTTGAGTCTTGATTGGACTAGATGACTTCTGGTGTTTTCATCTCCTCAAAAATTTATATTTTCTTTATTCAGAGCCAATGGGATCCAACACAAATCTGGTTCATTACACTTTCTGTAATACTTGCCTACTTAGGAGAGGCAGTCAAAAAACAAGTTTATCCTGGCCAAACTGAGCTATTTAATAAAAAAAAAAAGGAACTTATCCAAGGCAATATACTTTCTTAAAATTATACCTTAGTTAATACCTTTATCTTACCTACTCCAAAACTGCAAAGACCCATGATTTTATGGGAACCTCTGGATGTCTCAGTCTTGGACAATCTTGCTCAGTTTCTTTCTTTCTTTTTTTGCAAGGCAATGAAGATTAAGTGACTTGCCCAGGGTCACAGAGCTAGTAAGTGTCAAGTGTCTGAGGCCACATTTGAACTCAGGTCATCCTGAATCCAGAGCAGTGATTTATCCACCGCACCATCTATCTGCCCCTCAGTTTTTATTTCTAAAAAATCATGGTTCATGGTACAGTGAGAAGTATGCTGGATTTGGAGTTGGAAGACCTGGGTTCAAATCATCTATCTGCCACTCACTACTTGTGCTAATGGACAAGTCATTTAACCAATATGGGCTTCTGTTTTCTTAACTGTTATAGGAGGGGATTGGTTGAATCAAATGACTCTCAAAGTTTATCTGTTTTTAAATCTATGATTCTGTCACAAAGAATTGGAAATGAGGGAATGCCCATCAATAGGGGAATGGCTAAACAAGTTGTGGTATATGAATGTAATGGAATACTATTGTGCTGTAAAAAATGATGAGCAGGAGTTCAGAGAAACCTGGAAGGACTTACATGAACTGATGCTGACTGAGAGGAGCAGAACCAGGAGAACATTGTACACAGTAATAGCAACATCGTGTGATGAACAATGGGGATAGACTTGGTTCTTCTCAGCAGTGCAACAATCCAAAACAGTTTCATAGAACTCATGATAGAAAATGTTCTCAACATCCAGAAAAAAGGACTGTGAATTATGAATGCAGATTAAATCATACTGTTTCTACTTTTGGACTGTTTTCGGGTTTTTTTGCCTTCTTGTTTGAGGTTTTTCCTTTGTACTCTGATTCTTCTTTCACAATATGACAAATATAGAAATATGTTAAATGTGATTGTACATATACAACCTATATCAGACTGCTTTCTGTCTTGGGGAGGAGAGAGGGAAGGGAGGGAGAAAAGAAAAATTTGGAACTAAAAATCCAGTGAAAACAAATGTTGAACACTACCCTTATATGTAATATGTAACTGGAAAATAATAAAAATAAAATTTAAAATAAATCTATGATCCTGTAAAGATCCATTACTTCATAGCTAATCTTCTGTTGAACCTCTCTGATCTTCTTACCTTAACTAGTCATCAGAAGGCATAACAGACTTTGGATCTATTATTACCTTATTTATTTTTTTAATACTTGTCATTTCCTACAAATTTTCAAATTCAGTATCATCCTAGCACTTAACCTCACATTGTGAGGATATGCAATGATATATGTAAAGTGCTTTCTAACACTATTGTTGTTATTGTTATTTAAAAAGCTATCTTTCAAATTGTGATCAAAGAAGGTGTATGACAGGTTATATGGTAAGAGCAAAAAATAGCCCAGGTGATCCATTAGTATTTACATAATACCAAGAAATCTAGAGGAAGATTCTCATTCTAGTGCACTAACTGGTCCCATTCCACCTCCAAAAAGAAGAGAGAGAACTGATGAACTCTGAGTGCAGATTGAAGCACACTTTTACTAAACTTTCTTTTTCTTGGGTTTGTGTGTGTGTTTTTTTGTTTTGTTTTGTTTGGGATTTTTTTTAGTAACATGGCTAATATGGAGATGTTTTACACTTATGTAATCAATATCATATTTCTTGCCTTCCCAAGAGGATAGTAGAATGCAGGGAGGGAAGGTGAGAATTTGAAACTCAAAAAATTTTATAAATACTTATTAAAATTTTACATGTAATCAGAAACATGTAATTAAATAAATTTTAAAAATATTTTTAAAAGAAGGAAACAAATATTTAACAAGTGCTACCATATGCCAGGCAGTATACTAGATACTTTATATTAGTTCATTTGATCCTCCCAACAATGCTGGAAGGTTACATAAACAATATAGGATAAGAAAGTACAGGGTTGTGATTATACCAGTATAAACAGTACCCACATTGGAGAGATCACAGAGCTACTGAAGTATGTTTGACTCCATAGTCCCTGAAAATTTATGTAGCTTTCATGTTAGTATAGTTTGTAGAAGAATGAAAATAGCTGGACATCTGATCCAAATTAAGTTACTTGAAGCAAAGATAGGGTCAGGTACGTGCACAGAATCCTACATACCTGGCTTTGTGGTGAAATACCTATCACATAATAGGAGGCATTTCCTCTCCTGTTTTAGTTGTGAATAGGATAAAGCAGTGCAGAAATGGAAACTTGCTTAAATAATGTGAGCAATAATGTGGTGTTAAAATGAAAAGTGTTTGAAGTTACATATTACATTCAAATGAACACTGCCATAATTCATTGTGATTAATGTTAATGTCAAAAATATTAAAGAAAGTAATAATGATTTGTATCTTCATGTAATGTGCTACCCTTTCTTTTATCTTTTATTCCCTTTGATCAATGAAATTAACGTGCAATAAATTCCAAACCAATAAAAAGAAATTTGTCTTTACACAGCAGTTTGGTCAGCCTGTGGGAATCACTGGCACAGGAGGTCAGGGAGACAAATGCTAAGGCTTGCTTTAAAAAGGGATCAGATAATTTTATGACCATTAATAACACTTGTAGCTTTGCAAACTCGTACACTGATAAGGGTAATCCAATCATCCTTGGGGCACATACTAATTGCCTTCTGGGGTCACAAAGACTTCCCCCAGCCAACAAGCTACATATTGGAGCTAGGTACAAAGGGGGTGGGGGAAAAGACTCTAGGGACATTTTATTCTGGAGAATAGCTAGGTTCTAGTCCTAGGTCTGGATTAGTTAGTTGTGTTACTTTAGGCAAGTCATTTAATCTCTCTGAAACTGTTGCCTAATCCATTAAGGAGGATTTAGATGAGATCTTTAGGGATTCTTCTAATTTTAAGATTCTGTGTGGAAGATAAAGTATGCTGAAGGGCAGGGAAATGGGCAAAAGTAAAGGGAGGTCATATTCTGCCTACATTTTACTCTTAGACAATACCTAGAGAATTGTGTTTAGCTGTGGGTGCCATATTTTTAGAATACTGGCAGTCTACATGGCCATAGATACAGTGTGGGACAGTTAGAATAGGGTGGCAGCTGAAAATAGGAGAATCAGTTTTAGGAGCTGAGGATGGTTGGCCTGGAGAAGGGGAAACTGAGGGTAGAGAGAGGACGGTAGAACTGCCATATGAGGGGGCGGCTAGGTGGCGCAGTGGATAAAGCACCGGCCCTGGATTCAGGAGTACCTGAGTTCAAATCCAGCCTCAGACACTTACTAGCTGTGTGACCCTGGGCAAGTCACTTAACCCCCATTGCCCCACAAAAAAAAAAAAAGAACTGACATATGAAAAAAATATACATATTAGATTTGTTTTTGTTAGACCACAGAGAAGAGCACTAGGAACAATGGGTCAAAGTTTCATAGAAGTTTATTTTATTTTAATAGAAATTTTAAAAATTAACAGAATATACCAGAAGAGGAATGACCTATCTCAGGACCTCACAGGCAGCTAGATGGGATAGTGGATAGGGTGCTGGGCTTGGAGTCAGGAAGATTCATTTTTCTGAGTTCAAAACTGGCTTTAGACACTTACTGTTCATGTGACCCTGGGCTTAACCCTGTTTGCCTCAGTTTCCTCATCTGCAATATGAGTTGAGGAAGTAAATGGCAAACTATTTCAGTATCTTTGCCAAGAAAACCCCAGTGTCATGAAGAGTCGGACAAGACTGAACAATAAAAACAGGACCTCACAGAATCATAGAATCAAAGGTCTAAAACTGGAAGAGAGTCTCAAAAGTCAACTGAGCTAACACTTTCATTTTACATTTGAGGAAATTTAGGGCTAGAGTAACCGAGTGTCTTGCCCAAGACCCTCAGGTAGAAGAAAATGGCCAAGTCCAGGGTTTAGGTTCCATGGCTCCAAATACAGATTCCCTTCTAAGGTACCTCAAAGCCTCAATGAGCTTCAGACTACTACAGGTTCACAGGCCTGTCTTCAGAGATACCCTACAGGAGATTCTTTGTCAGGCATAGCTTCAATTGAATAACCTTTCCCACTCTAAGAATCTGTAATTCTAAATAAAAGTCCCCAAATCCCAAATCTGCTGCAAGATCTTTATCTCTCACCTGGATTATTGTCCTACTCATGACTGGTACCTATAGTATTGAAGAAATTCTTTGCTACATGATTCCCAGAGCATTATTTCTCAGGCCTCAGATGAATGCTAAAGAAGATCACTGTTATGTGAGAGCTAGCTTCTGGCTAGATATTGTACATGACATATTAATAGAGGCACAGGGAAGACTTCCAACTACGGTCGTCTCTACTGCAATTAGACTATCTTAGCGAAATAAAGGTTACTTTGGTGTACCCTACAATCTCTATACACACAGATTTATGTTCACTGTGATCTAATTTCTTCTCAGTAAACAATTTGACATTGATCAGTTAATCAATTAACTGAGATTCTTTTTTACAAATATCTCATTTGATCCTCATGACAATTCTAATATAGGTGCAATTATCAGAGCCATTTTATTATTGAGAAAAGTGAGGCAAATAGAAGTTAAGTGACTTGCCCAGGGACACACAGGTAGTGTCTAAAATCATGTTTGAACTCATATTTTCCTGACTTCCAGTATTCTATCCACTGCACCACTAGCTGCCTCTATCATGGAGATAGAAGATGTGGTGCTGTGTATGAAGAACAGTAAACAAGCAATTTTTTTGGAATGTAAAGCAGTGAATGGGAGAGATTTGTAATAAACTGGGAAAGTAGGCTAGATCCAGACTATGAAGGATTTTCATTACCAGACAAAGAAGTCTGCACTTTATCCCAGATGTATCCTGTTGCTTTTTGTCTCTGTCTGACCTGTGCTTTAGGAATATGTCTCTGCTTTAAAAACTAAGGTGAGGATGGAACGACTAGGGGAGGAACTCATCACAGGGCAATGATTCAGAAGAAAGGTGGTGTGGTCTTGAATTAGGGTGATAGGAGTGATATGTGTGTGAGGAAAATGTCAGATACCAGAAGTGTTACGGAAGTAGAACTGATCATACTTGACAACTTGAAGAAGAGAAAGGTATCTTATTAGTACCCTTATCACTTAAGAATTCCTAATAACTGACCTCTACATTGCTAAGTTATTCTATCCACAACTCTCAGCAGCAGGACACCATGATTCTGCTAATAGGCTTATAATATACAGACACCATTTACTTTCATAAAACTGCAGGGGTGAAACTCTACTTGAATTTGGTGTGCTCAAAATCATGATTATCAATAATTTATTTTGAAGATTCATTAAAGCTCAATGTATTTATTGCCTACACATACTTAAAATAACATTCAATAGAGAAGTAGCTTGGCATAGGAGCAAGGGAGCCAGCTCAAACCCAGCAAAACCTGGGTTTGAGACCCACCTTTAAGGCAGAAAGGCTGTTTTGAACCTGGGCAAATCAATGAAGTTCTCAGTACTCTAAGACTTTTTGCTGCAGAAAACAAAGTGAAGGCATGTCAGATAGGTAGTATGTGTGTTAACCAGAGTTATTCTGCAATGCCACAGAACAATATGAATGGTACCATTACTTTATTAATAATACCCTGAGAGGTATATTGTTGTATAGAGAAGAAAAAGTCAGCCTTGGAGTCATAAAGACCTGGGGCAAAACATTTAATCTCTCAGTGTTTCAGGCAACTTCTCAAGATGATGTTGTTGGGACTGTGCTGACTTGTGTGGGTAGAGGGAGCTTCCTCGGTGGTAATTCTCGAACAGTAATGAAATCACAGGGATGGATCAAGAAGGAAAAGATGATGACAGGTGATGATGATGACGAAGAAAGTTGATACTTATATGTAAGCTTTTAGCTTACAAAATGCAATAATGCTCATTTGACTTTAACAATCATCCCTAGGGGGCAGGTGCAAGGGGATAAAGCACTGGCTTTGAATTCAGAAGGACCTGAGTTCAAATCCAGCCTCGGGCATTTGACACTTGCTAGCTGTGTGACCCTGGGCAAGTCACTTGACCCTCATTGCCCTGCAAAAACCCCAAAAAACCAAAACAAACCAAAACAAAAAATCATCACTGATACTACAGTGCTACAGGTATTATTATTTCCTTTTCACATAAAGATAGAAAAGCAAAATAACAGTAAATAGAGTGTGGACTTGGAGTCAGAAACACACAAGTTCAGATCTAATTTCGGACACTTACTACATATGTAACATTGGGACAGTCACCTCAGTACTCCAAGCTTCAGTTTTCTTACCTGTAAAATGGAAATAACTATCATTTTCATAGGGCTGTTGTCAGGCTCAAATGAGGAAACGTCTATCAAGCTCATTGCCAACCTGAAAGTGCTTTTTGTCATTCTTTAAAGTGATTATATGGCTACTCAGCATCAGGAATAGGATTCAAATCCCAACTTCTTGACTTTGAGATCATTATTCTATTATTCCACACAGGTTCCTTCCTCTCTGCTTTTCCACAGGCTGTGCCCCTATGCATGGAATGTCCTCCTTCATCAGTTGTATCTCTTGGAATTCCTGCATCCTATTAAGTTTCAGTTCAAGCACCCCATCCTAGAGCAGTGGATTCTAAAGTGAAGTCCATGAACTGGTTTATAAAAAAAAAATACAAATTTACATACATATATGTACATGTGTATATATAAAATATTTCAAAATAACTGGCTCTTTTTGTAATCCAATCTATTTTCTTTTATGCATTAAAAAAGCCATTATTCTGAGAAAAGGGTTCGTAGCCTTTATTAGACGGCCCCAAAAGCCCACAACAAAGATGAGGTTAAGGACCTCTGTTTTAAAGGAGAACTTTCTTGAGGTCCCATCCCCTCAAATGTTGACCTTTTACATATTCCCCAAAACACTATATATATATATATATATATGTATGTATGTATGTATGTATGTATGTATGTATGTATATGTGTGTGTATATGTATATGTATGTATTCATACACATATTTTTAAATTATGTATGTACACACCACTTATTATCCCTAATAGAATGTAAACCCTTTGAGTACAGCTGCAGTTTATCATTTTTGTCTTTAGATCCCTAGAAACCCATCTTATCAATAAGAAAACTAAACCTGTCACGTTAAGAGACTTGCTAAGGATGACCCAGCAAGTAAGTATCTGAGGCAGAATTTGAACTCAGGTGTCCTTAATTATAACACTCCAACAGTTGTGCCCCTTTGCTTATTAAAATGGAAAGGATTTGGAACCACAGCATGTAGGTCTGAATCCTAGTTCTGCTATTTCCTACTGCAAGGACCATTAACAGGTCAAGTTCCCTCCTTGGGATTCAGTCTCCTCATTTATAGAATAAAGGGGTAGTGACAAATAATCTCTAAGCTCTCCTATGATTCTAAATCATGTGACCACTTCCTTTGCTTGAAGATCACAGAAAGACTTTTGTGGTCATATTACTTACTGTGTTTTACTTATTCAGGCTCAAAGAGCAGTTCATTATGGCACTGCCAAGGGGATTCTCAGCAGACAGATTAAGCAAGACGGTCATTACTTATACTTATAGATTTTAGAGTTTGAAAGGAAATCAAAGGCCTTCTAGTCCCACCTCCTTATTTTACAAACTATGTGCAAAGAAGTTAAGGGATTTGCCCAAGGTCGCTAAGGTAGTGAGTGGTAGCCCTGGGATTGAACCAGATCTGGAATTTGAATCAAAGTCCACTGGTTCCAAGACCAGTGCCTTTTCCGTTGCATCATGGTGCCTTGCTTTGGTTTTATATGTATCAAATGTGCATAGTGTTCAAAATTCAAAATGCCTTAAATGTGCATCACAAATGACCTTGCTATTTTTAATGTATATGAGCAGGTTACCATCCAAAGACCTTACAAAACAAAATCCCTAACCTGAGGACAAGGACAATAAGCAGATTGTTTTGTAATTCAAACCAATCAAATCATTTTTTTCTGCCAAGATTACCAAAGTAATTGTTTCTAAAATAATAGGAGGAACAGTAAATTGCTCTGCTTCAGGATAGTCAGCCTTGGAGCCAGTTCAAGTCTCAACACTAATACAAACTGCCTAAATGACCCTGGATAATTCATTTAACCTCTCAGAACTCCAGGAAAGTATCTAAGATTATAAATTGCAGAGGAGGTGCTGATTTGCACTGGTAAAGAAAGTTACCTTATTTGGGAATCATAGATCCCATCCTTTTCCCTTTTCGCTTTCCCCCTTTCCAATGGAACAATACAGTTATAACCTACTATAATGCTATTGAAGTAATTAGACTGATGTGCTACTTTTCAACAGAAGACAGCACCTGGATGGGTATGAATGGACAGATTCCTTTAATGGAATGAAGGTTCAAATTGATGATATCACCAATCCATTTGAGTCTTTGAATAATAACTGGAATTTATTTAGAATTTCAAAGTATAAGTGCTTTATAGAAACTGTTGAGCCTTTTAACAACCTTTTAAGTTAAATAAGATACATTTTAATCCAGATTTTTACAGATGAGAAAATATATAAATGAATTTGAAAAATATCAGAGAATACAGAACAGCTGAGACTAAAAAATAAGGAGCAAACCTCCTTAATTTGCCATGAAAAAAGTCTTCCTCTGAAATGAACAAGCAAATATTTGTTTGCATATGTTTATTCTGTACCTGAATTTGGAAATATGTACTAATGACTCACAAAATCTGGTTTCAAAACCGATTCTGATCAGTGGGAAGATGTGACTTAAAATAGGATTGAGGATCAAAAGCAAAATAGAATTTAAATGGCAAAGGCATATTAAATTTGGGTAGGGTCTGTTAGGTCTTATTTAACATCTCTGTTAATGATCTGGAAAAGAGAAATAAACAGCATGTTAATTAAAACTGTAGGTAGTATTATACTGGTAGGGGGTGCAAGCACTAGTGAGAAATAATAAGGACCCTATTGAGGTTAGGAATGGGGGCAGAAAATAAGTACATGTAGAGAAAACACATATTTAATGGGATTTAAGGCACTTATTAGGTAGGGCTGCTGCAAGTGAGATTGATTGTGGGCAGCAAATTAAATACGAGGTAGCAATACAATAACAAAGGAAAAAATAGTTGCGGAGTTTGATATTCTAACCCAGAGAGGTGGCATTAAGTAGAACAAAATTTATATGGGTCACCTCTGGAATCACACAATTAGGTCTGGATACCTACAATCTAGAAACATGTGTTCAAAATATATTGTAAGGCATCAGTATTCAGAACAGTGGCATTTCAAGAAAATGACTTCCAATTAAAAAATAATCATAGTTACTTAGTATATTATAGTTTCAAACCAATGTTTTATTAATAAGTAGAAAAATGCCATACAACTATTACCTAATTATGGTTAGTAATTGTTTTATAAGTTGAGAGAGAGGTCAGGTCAAAAAAGTAAGACTAGAAGAGTGCATATTTATAATATGTGCATATAATATGTATTAGAAAGGCCTAAGAATTACTTAATATAGCAAAGAAATGGGACATTTATAATTATAATTATGAAGGGGTAGATTTAGGTGAGATTTATGTTGTGAAATAGTGAATAGGCAATGTAGTACAGTGGAAAGAATATTGGATTTGGAGTTTGGAAACAGAGTTTCCTGCCCATCTTGGATAGCTAGGTGACCAAAGACAAGTCATCTAACCTCTTTAAGATATAATTTCTTAGGGGGCAGCTAGGTGGTACAGTGGATAAAGCACTGGCCCCAGATTCAGGAGGACCTGAATTCAAATCTGGCCTCAGATACTTGATACTTTATTAGCTGTGTGACCTTGGGCAAGTCACATAACCCTCATTGCCCCACCCCACCCCCCAAAAAAGAGAGAGATATAATTTTTTCAGTTCAATCGTTATGATACTTTGCTCTACTCACATTATTCTGAGAAAAGTTCATTTCTAAAAATTGTATATTTTCTTTTAACTTGAAATATGTCAGTAAACATGAAAGTTTCTATATATAAATAGAAAAAAAGACTAGATATAAAACCATCATGTCTATGACATAGAGTGTGTTTTATAAGGTATATATCTTAAAAAAAAAAACAATAATTATATCAACATTGCCCTGCTTGTCTGTGTTCATTTCAAATTCCCTTCTGTTCCATTCCATGAAATTTATTAATGCTTCACTGATAACTCTTTTCTTTATTTCCTTCTTATTTTGATCACTATTCCTACCATCCCTCCCTTTTCCTAAATTTCCTCCCCATTCCAAAACAGGTTATCCTTGGTAACAAGTATTACAAAGCAAAATAAATTCAGGCATTCTTTATGTCTGAAAATGTCTCATTCTACACCTTTAGTCCATCATCTCTCTGCCATTTATTAGCATTTACTGACACCTGGATCTCCTTTGATGACACAGCCCCCCTCAGCCACCATTTCTAGCACTGGCTGCACCTTTGCTCATTCGTCTCAGCTCACTGGTTGGAGTGGGGGAGTTAGAAAATTCCTTGATTCCTCTATTGCCACTTCCAGATTTTCCCTTATCTTCATTGCTCAACAACCTCTCATCCTTTGAGGTTCATACTACTGATATATACCACCTAATAAAAATCCTTATAGATAGTTGTTGTCTCGAGACCACTGTAATGGACCTTCCTCCATAATGAGTTTAGTACACAGCCCACAATTTTTCTCTCTTCCTCAATCTATGCTCTCTTATCAGGGGACTTCAACATACATATTGACTCTCCCTCAAATATCCTAACCACTCAGTTCCTTAACTTATTCACATCTGATGACTTACTCTTGTACCCCACCTAAGCCACACGCGAAGATGGTCAGACTCTTTATACTGCCACTACCCACAAATGTATTGTCTCCTGTAAGGATTTTGAAATCCCCTTATCCAACTATAATCTAATAACTTTTCACTTATTCTCCACCTTTGCAGTCTTCTTACACCTTACTCCTTTGCCATATACTTTTCAATCCAATGACACTGGCCTTCTGACTGAATAGTCAAAGAGGTTGACATTCCATCTCTCAACCCTGGGTACTTTCTCTGGCTGTCTCCTATGCCTGGAATGCTTTCCCTCCATCTCCATCCCTGGTTCCCTTCAAGTCCCAACTAAAATCCCATCTTCTTCAAAAAGCCTTTCCTGACTTTTCTTAGTTCTAACACCATCCCTCGTTCCTCTGTTACTTAGTTCCCATTTATTCTGTATATAGCCTATTTGTATGTGGGGTTTTTTGTTGTTTCTCTCATTAGATTGTGAGCTCCTTGAGGAGAGAGACTGTCTCTTGCCTCTTTTTGTATCCCGGGTGTTTAGCACACTACTTGAGACATTGTAGGTACTTAATAAATGTTTACTTAATGACTGGTTTACTTATAAAAGGAGGGAAATATGATTATTCGTCAGGACTGATACTGTGATTCATTATTACATTGATGGAGTTCTTTAGTCTTTCAAAGTTATTTTCCTTTATGTTACTGTAGTCACTATATAAATTGTTCTTTCAGTTCTACTCACTTCACTCCATATCAGTTCACAGAAATCTTTCTAGGTTTCACTCAATCTGGCTTTCCTTTTAAACTTCCTTGTGGCACAATAATATCTCATCACATTAATATACTATGATTTGTTCAACATTTCCTCAATGGATAGGTACCCACTTTGCTACAACAAAAATTACTCCTATAGGAGTTCCAGGGTGGAGCAAAGATGGTAGAGGAAAGGCAGTAAGCTCTAAGAATTCATGACAAAATTGCTCAAAAAACCCTCCAAATAATGCCATAGGACAATCCCTAGAGCAGCAAACCCCACAAAGGAATGTCCTGAGATCATTTTCCAACCAAAGACAACTTAGAAGGTTGAAAGGAGAGGGCTACTGTGCTGAGACAGGAGTGGAACCCAACCCCATAGTCACACTGACACAGATCCAGTCCTAGGCAGGCCAAGTCAGGAAAAGAGACCCCCAGAGCCTCTGAATCAGCTGCAGCACCAGTGTTGTCTGGAACTAGGCTCACAGTCTGGTGAGAGAGCTGGGGCCTTGGCAGGGGGGAGATTACAGGGGTCTCTGCTGGTGCTGAGGCTGAACTTGGGTTTTTCACCCCTGCTGGGAACCAGAAAGTAGGCTTGAGTAGCAGTGGCCCAGGCTGGGGAGGGCCACAGGCTCATCAGAGCTAACAATCACAGCACACAAAGTTTTGCTGTCTGGTTAATTAGCAAGTTGACCGGGGGTTATCTATGGACCAGAGAACAGGACAGGCAAGTGAAGAACCTGCCCTTCCTTAAGTCATACCACCTGGGACTCCCCGAAGCTTGGGACAGTGCAGCCTGGAAACAGTGCCCAACTTTAAGGAGCTAAAAGTCAAGTAAAAGACAGGCAAGATGAGCATACAGAGAAAGGTGAGAACCATAGAAAGATTCTTTAGTGACAAGGAAGATCAAGGTGCACACTCAGAAGAGGATAGCAATGTCAGGGCTCTATATCCAAAGCTTCCAAGAAAAATATGAATTGGTCTTGGGCCACAGAGGCTCTCAAAAAGGACTTTGAAGATAAAGTAAGAGAGGTAGAGGGAAAAATGGAAAGAGAAATGAGAGCGATGCAGGAAGGTCATGAAATAAAGTCAAACCCTTGAAATGCCAAATTGGACAAATGGAAAAGGAGGTTCAAAAGCTCTCTGAAGAAAATCATTGCTTAAAAATTAGGATTGAGCAAATAGAAGCTAATGACTATATGAGAAATCAAGACACAATAAAACAAATCCAAATGAATAAAAAATATCTCCTTGGAAAAACATCTGACCTGGAAAAGAGATCCAAGAGAGACAATTTGAAAATTATTGTAATACCTGAAAACCATGATCAAGGAAAGAGCTTAGACATCATCTTCCAGGAAATTGTCAGGGAAAATTGCCCTGATATTCTAGAAGCAGAAGGTAAAATAGAAATTGAAAGAACCCACTGATCACCTCCTGAAAGAGATCCCAAAAGGAAAACTCCCAGGAATATTCTAGCAAAATTCCAGAGCTCAAGGAGAAAATATTCCAAGTTGCCAAAAAGAGAGAATTCAAGTACTGTGGAGCCCCATTCAGGTTAGGACAAGATCTAGGAGCCTCTACATTAAAGGACTGGAAGGCATGGAATTCCAGAGGGCAAAGGAATTGGGATTACAACCAAGTATCACCCATCCAGCAAAACTGTGTATTATATTTCAGATGAAAAAATGGGACTTCAATGAAAAAGAGGACTTTCAGGTATTTATGATGAAAAGACCTGAACTGAATAGAAAATCTGACTTTCAAATATAAGACCCTAGAGAACCATAAAAAGGTAAACAGGAAAAAGAAATGAAGAGGGATGTTAAAAGATTAAACTGTTTACATTCCTACATGAGAAGATGATACATCTAACTCATAAGAAATTTCTCAGTAAAAGGGCAGATGATAGAAATAAATTTAGACAGAGGGCACAGGTGGGAATTTATTATGAAGGGATGATATCTGCAAAGTATTTATTTGTTGTTTATCTTTTTTTGTGGGGGTGGTTGGAGTTGGGTGACATGCCTAGAGTCATGCAGTGGGTGAGTGTCTTTTGTCTGAGGCAGGATTTGGGATGGGGTCTTCCTATGTCCAGGGTGGGTGCTTTGTCCACTATGTCACCTAGCTGCTACATGATGACATCTTTAGGGTAAAATTAAGGGGTGAGAGGAATGCACTGGGGAAGGGGAGAAGTAGTATGGGGTGAAATCCCACATGAAAGAAACAGGAAAGGGCATATGAAGTGGGGGGAGAGATGGGGGAGGATCCGGGTAGTAAATGAGCTTTACTCCAATCAGAATAGGCTCAAAGACCTTAATCTCATCAGAGTTGGCTCAAAGAGGGATTAACATACACACCCAATTGGGTGGAATAATCTATTTAATATAGGCAGTAAATGAACTTTACACTCATCAGAATAAACTGAAAAATCTTAATTTCATCAGAATTGGCTCAAGGAAGGAACAACACACACCCAATTGGCTAGAAAAATCTATCTAAACCTGCAGGAAAATAGTAGGTTAAGGGGATATGGAGGGAGGGGCAAAACAAAGGAGGTCAGATTAAGGGAGGGGACAGACAGAAGCAAATCCCTTTTGAGGAGGGATACAGTGAAAGAAGATAGATATCATGGGGAAGGGAAGGAAACAGTTAACAATAGTAATTGTGAAAAAGAGAAAAGGGAAAAAATTGTACAAAAATATTTATAGCAACTCTTTGTGGTGGCTAAGAATTGAAAATCAAAGGAATGTTCATTAATTGGTGAATGACTGAAGAAGCTGTGGTATATGACTGTAATGGACTATTATTGTGCTATAAGAAATGACAAAACAGGATGCTTTCAGAAAAACCTGGAAAAACTCATATGAACTGATGTATAGTGAAGTGAGCAGAACCAGGAGGACATCGTGCACAGTGACAGCTGTATTATTCTTTAATTTAATTCTTTAGGTGAAGAAATTGAAGCCCAATATTAGAGAGTTGTATAGCACTGAAAGGATAAGTGGTTTGCCAAGTGTCACATACCTAGTATAGGTCAGAGGCAAGACTAGAAGAACCTAGCTATTCCAAGTTTTGAAGGTAGGCTCCCTATCTATTATATCAGGGTTTAAGCATAAATCCATGTTACTATTCTATGTGACAATTCAGAATTCAGACTCCACTTTTTAGTTGATGATACTTTTATGGCAATCATTTTTATAGTGTTTATACTTAATACCACTGTGATAACAATAACAGCTCATATATTTGTAGTGCATGTAGGTCTAGAAAGCACTTTCCTCATGACCAGGTTGGAGAAAGGTAGGCTGGATGAAGTAGACATAGGGGGATCTATTACTTGTTGAATGTCTGTCTATTAATGGGTCAATATCAACTTGGAACTAACCTATTGTGTTAGGATGACTTTATACCCCAATCCAAATTAATATCATTAGAAGTATTAAATTTAAGATTGTTCACAAGTTATGAAGTTTTAAATGTGTGCACAAGATGATTTCATACTCTGTGAACTTCCTCTTTATGTCAAGAATGGAATGATTGACTGATTATCCAAATAAGCTAAC
Source organism: Dromiciops gliroides (assembly GCF_019393635.1). NCBI lineage: Eukaryota > Metazoa > Chordata > Mammalia > Microbiotheria > Microbiotheriidae > Dromiciops > Dromiciops gliroides. The sequence goes on along the minus strand of NC_057862.1, from coordinate 339,447,941 downwards.
CACAGACCACTGGAGGTTTGAAAGAATGGAAACATTGGAAAAATATATTTCAGCACATGATTCAGTCCATCATGAAGCAAGGGAGATGTTAGGCTCAGGAGTATCTTGGGGAGGCCAACTCTTGCATGTGTACTAGATAGTAGCAACGAGTCGGACAATGGGCTCAGAAGATTAGGGACAACAGACCAAAAGACAATTTATCCAAAGGATACACTGAAGATAAAATCAGAGAACTATGGTTACAGAAAGACAACCATCCAAGGGAAGAAAGAACTTCAAGGATCATTATTCTCTTGCACCAAAGAAAAATGCAAGCAATGGAGAATTCAAGGAAGGACTTCTAGTAACCAGAGGCTGTGAGTTTACTCTTTGGCTATATCTGTTCTCTACTTGTGTGCCTCCCTATCACTGTACTGTTAAGTATGAGTCCACTCTTTCCATGTATATTTGTATATTTATTGGAACATATGCCCTACACCTTTGGTGGGATATTTTGCACCAACTGTTTTTTATTATGCTATTTTAGTAAATGCACTTTCATAAAAATCTCATTAATGTTTCCTGGATAATAGAAAGGGGATGCTCACCAGTGAAAGTACTATAAAGTCCAGCCCTCAGGGTTGCCCTACACCCCTGAACATAATAATAGTAGCCAGTTGTCTTTTGGGGATGCTAAACAGCAAGTTGGGAGACTGACCTGGGAAGCTAGCTAATTAAATGAGATGACTGGACTAAATTATTTCAAATATCCCTTTTAGGTCTAAATGTATGATCCTATTTTCCCACACTATAGTTAAAATATAGTTTACATAATATGGTCCTTTTTACAATCATCTGAAAATCTAAACCAGAAGAAAATTATTGTGTAAGGAGACCTGTGGTTGTTATAGGATTCCATTGTGTTTATTACAAAAACAAAGTGATGACAACAAAAGACAAAATACACTTAGCAGCAATGGAATCACTATTACCTAGTTACACTGTCTTGTTGTATAATTAGGTAATAGAAACTTATTAAGTTTCCTTCTTGGAACTGGATTTAAAAAACAAAGGTTGTCTTCCTTCTACTCTCACTACCCAAAATATGACAGTTGTAACATTTTCTTGTAAAGGCTAGGGAGAGAAACAGAAAATTGTTAACCACAAATTTGGAACTGATTAGTCTATTTTCACTTTTCAAGTAGATTACCCATATCCTCCCTTTCCCTCCCCTCAGCTCCCAAATCCCAACAAGCTATCACTATCAATGGGAAACAAATCACAACTTACAGGAATCAAGTTTTCAAAGGCCACTCATCAAAGTTAAAGGGCACCAAATTGCCCTAATCAACTTTATGACTTATAAATATGAACTTAAACAGTGACAAAATAATGTTCAGGTCTACAGCTAGAGAGATTTATATTCAGCATTGAACCATCTTGTGTTAGGCTCTTTGTTTTTCCTGTCCTCCTTCATCCATAAATCAAGTGGAATATCTGTACATCAGCAATGTTGTATATTAGTGCAGTTTTATTAGACCAACAAATGCATTATTCTATAAAGTGAACTTACATCAAAAAATGCAAGAATAAAGGGATCTGAATTATATATAGGCTCCATCATACTACACTATTGACTATAAGTTTAATGCTGCATTTGCAGATATTACTGGCCTACATCTCTTTGCTTTTATATTATACTTATTATAACACTTTGTGGAACTCCAAAATTATCCTAGCAAGCTTTTGCTCCTTGACTCTCTTTTTCCTCTGGTTTCAATGTAGACTTGCCCTATGAATGCTTGATCCCTACTTGTACCCCTTGATTCAATATAAAATAGTACCTTCTTTGCATCACACATAAACATTTCTAATTTTATACTAACTGGACCTTAAGTTCTATGTGGTCAGGCCCCGCATTAGAATTGCAGGATCTATTGCTAGAAGGGAGATTAGAGATGGCCTTCTCTGAGTATCTCATTTTAGAGATAGGGAAACTGATATGCAGGTAACTTGAATGACTTTTCTAATATTACATAGATAACAGCAGATACTGAAAGAGGTTGTGATTTGTCCAAGGTCACATAGATAAATAAGCAGCATGTTTGAACCCAGGTCTTCTGACTCCAAATCCATTTCTCCTTCCCCCAAAACAGGCTACCTTATTTAATCTTCAATAGATAGCTAGTGTGCTCCATTGATATTCTTTTTTTTTTTTAGTGAGGCAATTGGGGTTAAGTGACTTGCCCAGGGTCACACAGCTAGTAAGTGTTAAGTGTCTGAGGCCAGATTTGAACTCAGGTACTCCTGACTCCAGGGCCGGTGCTCTATTCACTGCACCACCTAGCTGCCCCTCAATTGGTATTCTTGAGGTATCAAGAAAATGTGAGGAGGTGAACCCCCTTTTGTTAAATTATGAAAGGACAAGGATGAAACCTGTACAGGATGGACAAGCATGTTTATACTGAGATCTAGATAAAATATCTCTGTTATAGCATTCAAGTGTCTCCCAAATGGTCTTGTACTATCCTTTGAACATAGTAGGCTGGTTGAATTTAATTACCATGTTATCTCCCTACTCAAGAAACTCCAGTGGCTCACTATTAATTCAAGCATCAAATATAAAATATAAAAATAAAATACAAAATGCTCTGGCATTTAATGCCCTTTACAAGTTGGCTCCTTTCTATCTTTATGATCTTCTTACGTTTGCCAGCAACACTGATCTACTTGCTCTTACTCACACATGACGCTGCTGCCCAGAATGCTTTCTCTCCTCACCTCTACCTACTGGTTTTCCTGACTTCCTTCAAAACTCAGCTCAAAATCACCTTCTATCCAAGGTCTCTCCTGGGCTTCCCTACAACTAGTGCTTTCTTTCTGAGCTTACTTTCCACTTAATATATCAATTTTGTAGGTACAAATGTTGTTTGCATATTGTCTCCCCCATTAGGATACGAACCTTGGTTTATTTTTTAAGTATCTATAGCACTCCTGGCATACCAGAAGAGCATAATAAATGCTTACAGACTCAAACAAATTATGAGTTAGCTGGGATTTGAAATTTATCCTTGAAAACTTTGTGTTTATAGTACCACATAGAAAGCTTAGAAAAGTAAATAAAATTCTAAGTATATAGTGGAGGAAGATCCTTCAGTGAGTCAGAAATAGATGTCATGAATAACTTTGTAATACAGCACAGCTTCTACAATTATCGCAAATTTTCAAAAGCAAAATTGGAACATAGGTAGTAAACTCTTTCATAGCTTGATATTGCTTGTTGCCTTGTGGGGGAAAAATCCAATTCAACTTTGCCTTGCATGATTCATATACATATATATCAATGCAATCCTTTTGGCCAAGTATTTATTAAAAACCCTCACCCAGGATGCTTATAAACAATTTTAGAAATCATACAATATAATATTCATAGCTGTGTTCAAGAACTGACCTTCTGAGCTGACTTTATTATAAGCTATAAAAGTGCCAGCTAATAAAACACAAGGGCATTTAGTTGAATTCCAAGACTCTAAATTTCTAGGCATAGAATACCCTAAAATGCAGCCTTCTTTGTCAGTGACAGTGGAAATTCTGCCATGGAACACGTGACAACACAGAAATCCAGCACTATTGAAAAGGCTTTCCATTTAATTCTGAAGGTTGGATGTATCCTAGATATTCAAGCTGTGGCACCAAGCATCTCTGTTGTCGCTTATTTGTTGTTCAATAACACACATATAATTTTTTGTAGTTTTACCCATGAATATTTATTCTACATAAGCCCATAAAAATTCTGGAAATTAGCTCTACCTTTAATCTTATAATACTCCTCAGACTGAGAGAAAAATTGTACTTATTCACTTAAAATTAATATCCTTTTCTTGGTTCTCTGTGGAATTCTGACAAAACATTGAATTTAATGTTCAAATACCTGGGTATTTTAATCCAGCAATCATGGCTATCTATCTTCTAAATACAGTAAAGCAAGATTATAACATTCCCTGCTGTTCACAGCCTGAACCTATGAAATGAACCTGCCCTGGAGGTCATCTTAGCAGGAGGAAGAATTGCACGATTCACAAAGCTTTTAAAGAATTCAAAATAGGAAATGGAATAAAAGGAGGTCTACAAAACTAAGAAACCCTTCCCAACTTAACAAACTATGAATTTTTCTCCTGTAAGAAACTTAATTATATATATTTAGGAAATCACATTTCTGAATCTGTGACTGACTCACTATATCCTATGCAGATGTTTCTAAGTGGCTTTCTGACCTAGACACTGAATTGCTAGATTTTGGAAATCTCCATCCTCTGCAGCCAAACTAAGGCTAGTATGAACCAGAGATCAAAGTAAGATACAAATATTCCCAAGAACAGTGAGAATTAATAAGCTATTACAAAGAAATTTTCATATGGAATAGATGTCTTAGATTTTTGACACAACCATCTCATTTTAAGATTATCCTTTTCTTAATGAACCCCTGAATTGTGCACTTGCCTGAGGGTTTATTTCTTAAGTAACTGCATCTACTATCAAGGAAATGAAGTTTAGCAGTTATCTGTGTTCCCTCAAAAGACCTTATTAAGTGCAGGGCCAGGCTTACCACCTATGCAGAGAAGCAAGTATTACATAGAGACCCTCTTTGCTCCTCTGTCTCTCTCACCCCCTGTTGGTGCTACTGGGTGTCTCTCACTTCCTTACGGTTTTCTGTTACTATAGTGACAAAAGAATGTGAAGCTAAGATGTAAATTCAGCACCAATTTATCTAGGCAAAGAAAGGAGATAAAGTCAATAGGTGACTCCTTGAGAAAGGAAAAAAAGCAAGAATCTAAGATTTAGGAGAAAACGAGAATAATGTCAAGAGGTATATGTGTGATGGAATGAAAAGAACTAATTAGACCCAAGGTTTATAGAAAAAAGGGCAACTGAAAAACTGGATTATCACATACTTAGTTATCAGATAGGCAGTTAGGTGGCGCAGTGGATGGAGTACTAGGTTTGGAATATGGAAGAATCATCTCCCTGAGTTCAGATCTGGCCTCAGAAGCTGTGTGACCCTGGGCAAATCACTTAACCCTGTTTGCCTCATCTGTAAAATTAACTGGAAAAGGAAATGGAAATCCACTCCAGTATCTTTGTCAAGACAACCCCAAAATGGGATCACAGAGTTAGACTCAACAGAAGTAACTGAAGAACAACAAAAAGTTATTAGATGCATGATGGGGGATCCTGAGGAATGCTATAGATTCTTTAGAAAAAAAATAGTTATAGGTACACAGGAAAGAAAACTGATTCAGTTAAATTTCTAGCATTTAAGACTGGAGGATGAGGTGTACTGGAAAGACTTTTGGATTTGGAACTAGAGGGTGAGAGCTCAAAGTCTGACTGTTTTAGTTATTAATTGTGTGACCTTGGATAAGTCATTTAATGGTCATTGGCCTCATTTTCTATGTCTGTCAAATAAGAAATACTGAATGGATGATCTCGTTAATTTCCCCACCAATTTTAAATCCCATTATGTTTTGCTACAATATAACAAAACAGATTTGCTTTCTAGTGACCTGAGATTCTGAGCCATGTAACTTAAAGATAAGAAATATGGATTTCAATAAAAGTAAAATATGGAGGTTAGTCCCTACTCTAGAAAGTAGATCCAATTATCTGATGACTAATTTCTTATATTCTTTGAAGGCATAATAAAGTGGAAAGAATACTAACTCTAAATTCAGAGAACCAACCTGGGTTCAGATACTACCTCAGATTCTTGCTAAATCTGTTACGTTGGACAAGTCCCTTAAATTCCCTGAGTGGCCTCTGTTTTCTCATCTGTAAAGTTTTCTGCTCAAGATGTTTGATCCTATAAGGGGGTAGACTAGAACTGGTCTCTTAGGTACAATTTCATCACTGAAAATAACATTAACAGGAAGTTTGGGTGATAGTAGGAAAGAACTAAAATGTTAATGTTCAGAAATTTGAAGCTAAAGGTCAAGCTTGACTTTTTGTAGATGAGGAAATTAAGGACAAGATAGATTTAATTGTCTTTTATAATATCATATAGCAAGCAGATGGTAGGACTCCCAGATATATATACCTAGCCTTCATCTCTTTTCTGAATTCCATCCCTGAATCTCCAGCAGCATAATATACCAGCAAGATGTTCCAATAGTCCCTGAAATTCAACCTATCCCAAATGGAAGGCATCCTCTTTTCCCCACCCATTCCTGTTATTGTTGGTGTAATACTATTCTCCCAGTCACCTAGGTATGAAACCTTGGAGTCATCTTTGACTCTTCCTTTTCCGTCATTACCTCCATCAATATCTCATCTCTAATCAGATACCAAGTTCAGTTGACTCAACCGCCACAAGTTGTTGTTATTGGTCCTCTTCTCTCCATTCACACTGCTGCCATTCTAGTTCAGGTTCTTACCCTTACAGATAAGGTAGCTAGGTGGCATATTACATAGAGCAGTAGGTTTAGATTCAAGATGACCCAAGTTCAAATCTAGCCTCAGACATTTACTTGCTTTGTGATCATTGTGATGCTGAGCGAGTCATTCAACCTCTGTTTGCCTCAGTTGCCTAAACTGTAAAATGTGGATAATAATTGCTTCTACCTCCTAGGGTTATTGGGAGATGATTGTATGTGTGTATGCATATATTTAAATATAGGCATTTGTATTTAAATGTATATTTGAAGAGAAAATATATCATGTTATATATAATGTACAATTTTAAGTATGATATACAAATATTATGAAGCAAAAGTGCCTACTTAGCACAGTGCCTTTCACTTAGTAGGTGCTATACAAATATTTATTCTTTATCCCCACTCACCTGGAGTAGGAAAGTCCCTTGAAGATTTTAGTGACTAAAACTTTACTCTCATATGAAGCTGGGTTACCTTTGGAACATTTCAACATGTCCAAATGTTTATGTTGGCTCTGAAGTTGTTCTGATTTTGTGTAAGGAGAAATAATTATACATACATATGTATACATACATATAAGCATACATACAGCTATGTGTATCGGCTTTATTCTTTCCCCATAAATATTTTTAAATAGCTGTCCCTTTAAAGAAATCCTCAATATCAGCAAATATTTACTTTCTAAAATCTAACTAACTAATCTAATAACAGAACAGAAAAAATAAAACATTTATAGTTTTATACTGATGATAAGAAAAGTAATTCTTATCCAACCGTATACTCTCCCAATTATAAAATTTATAGGATAAAGTAGGATTTTAGTAGGCTACAGAAATTTTGACATGGCATTCTACCAACAGTCCTTGAAGACCCTTAAGATCCAAATAAAGTAGAGGCTCCTATTTCTGTGGTTTCCTTCCAAAGACAGAAGTTCTGTAAAGTGCCATCTGTTCTATTACTTACCAAGGGCTTTACTGGGATTTTAGATATAACCACTTATTATCACCAAAATGTTGAATAATCTTAAGGAACTGCCAGTGGGCTCCACTTCAAGTAGCTCATTCAGTGCATTATTGTCCTTCTCCAAAAATCATGTTTAGAACTGATGAAAACATGGCCAATGCTTCTTTCTGTGTTTGAAGAGCATTTGAAGTGCAGTTGCACCATAAAGGGGGAGGCTTGAGATCTATACAGTTCTTCTTCTCCTAGTTATGCTTTATTAGAAACTTTATTAGACCCCCCCCACTTATATCATAATGTAAGGTTTGGGAAGTGCTTCCTATATATCATTTTACTTTAGTTTCACAACAACCCAGCACGGTATGTAGTAAAGTTATTATTAATTCCAGATACAAATGAGAAAACCAAGAAGTTTGCCAAGTTTCTGTGACTTGCTTGGGGCTAACAAAGCTAGAAAAATGCCTGAGTTAGGATTTTAACCCAGATCTTCCTATCTCTCTGTCCAGCAATTTTTTCAGCTATAAAATGCATATTTTTCATGAACATGCTGTATATCTTTTTATTCTCGATCAGAGAACACAAAGATATTATCCCATAATGTAATTAAAGAATTCTTTGATTTAGGGGGGAAAGTGAACAAATATTCTGTATTTATGAACCTAACATATGCATGTCAGAAAATTAATGCTCTTCAGCCAATATTACCAAGGGCATTCTATTTTAAAGGATATCATTCATTACAGAGGCAGTGCAGCCCTGTCCACAAATTCAGAAAGACTAAGGTTTAAGCTCTGCTTTTTGATATACATTGGCTGAGAGAACCTGGACAAGTACCTCTCTGTGCCTCAAACGACTCTTTGAGGGTGTAATTTGAAGAGCAAGTGGCAGACGTCTTTTACTCATTGGGAAGTTCCTATAAAATCATATCAAAGATTTGACCACCCTGAAATCATTACACTCTCAATGTTTTCGGGTCTCTTTCTTACAGTTGTGATCAAAAGCTACAGGAAAGAATGTTGAGTAAAAACATGAATTATCCTTATTCATGCAATACTCTTCTCAAAGTAAAATGTTTGAGTTTAACCTTACAATCAAATTGGATCACGTTAGCATATTCTCCAACTCTTAATCACAAAGCAGTGGAGCTGAGATTCCTATTTTGAAATACAATGTTAATGAAATGTAAATAATTCCAAACATAAAATTTCAATTACTAATGCCATTAGAAGTATGGAGTAAAGGCATGATGGCTTAAAACACTTAGCTTTGGGAATTCAAATGCAAACAGAGAGACAATCCATGACTTTTTTTTAAATTGTTTTCCCTACTGTGGACATTATCACATTTGTCTAGTAGTCTCTAGAGAAAAGTATCTAGTTACTAACAAGGATATAAGAGAAAAATCCCTAGATCTTTCTCTCTATTTCTCTCTATATAGTCTCAACTCTGCCACATGCTAAACCGTGTGATCTTTGGCAAATCACTTAACCTCCTTGGGCTCAGTATCCCTATCTGTAAAATGAAGAGATTGAACTAGATGATCTTTAATACTCCTGACAATTCACGCAGGCTTTAGTTTTATAATTCTTGTATCAAATATACAGTTCACAAGTAAGCTAGTCCTTGTTACTTCAGGGGGTATATGTCTGCTTTCCCAGAAAGCACATAGGTTCTAGGTGAAACAGTATGAATGAATAATGAATCTGACAGTAAGGCCATTCAGATCAACAACATAAAATCAAAATAGGTATCCTTCTCGAAAACTATTATGCACCCTCTTAAACAGCTCTAAATACCACATCTAGTATTCTGGCAGATTATGCAACTTTCAAATATTCTCTGGAGGTTTATGTCCACACAAACCAATAAATGGATTACATTCATCCATGTATGCAGCTCTCTCATCTGTAACAGATATAATGTGGGTAATAGTCTTCACTTATTAAGCTAAGAATAATCCAAATCAAATTACTAATGTATATTAATATCCTCCATTTCTTTTTAACTACTTTAGAATGCCATGCATCAAAAGGAGGGGGGGAGGAAGACACCATACAGAATAAGCTGGAAATTGCTTGATGAGATTTCTGTGGCCAGGATGTGAAAGAATTCCCGTTATTGTCCTTGAATTGAACCCAGTAGTGCAGAACAATAGGGTTATTTTCCCTCATCTGTCAGTCACTGGAGTGATAGAAGTTAAGATTCTGGGGGGGGTGGGGGGTGGAATGGAACATTTAAAAAGGTGAACTGGTAATAAGGCCCAAAGGCCATATTAGCATACCACAGCAAGGGGAAGAGTATCTGTTTAATCTTATGATGCCTCGACACAGTAGCCTACATACATTTTAAGGCATAGAGAATGTGGCCAAGTACTAATAAATGGTTCACAGTTAAGCTTACAGACATTTTTAGTCCAATCCACTCTGATCTAATAAACATTTATTAAGTATCTATTACATGCCTGGCAATGTACTAAGAATTGGGGATACAATTAATAAAAAGTAAGACAGTCCTCTCCATCAAGCACCTTATAATCTAAAGGAGGAAATCTCTAACAAAGATATTTGACCTGAAATTTTTAAAAGTACCTTTGTATGTATACAGCACTCTGTGGTTACAAAACATTTTTACACATACCATGACATTTAATCCCCATCACTACCCTCTGAAACAAGAAGTACAAGTGATATATCCCAGTTTTTCAGATGCAGGAGCAAGGAAATAGTAGAACCAAAATTTAGACTTAGGCTGTCTGGCTTAAAGTCTAGTGCTATTTCTACTATGCCACGGTACGTTTCAGGATATGAGGTAAAGCATGCTTCATAAAGATGTGAATATTTCTTACAAAGTTCTGCATTCTCTTGAATCTGTAACAGGTTAGTACTGAAATATAACAAATCTCACCTTGAGACAATTAAATAGAAATGAGTGTAAAGTCTTGGGCTTAGGCTTTTGGTTAAAAAAAAAAAATTTCACATGCATAAGATATAAAAGGAATAGCTAGAAAACACTGTGCCTGGAAAAAAAAAGATCTAGATAGTCCTAGGGACTATGGTTCAATAAGTCAGGAGTGTGATATGAAAGCCAAGACAGACTGCATTAGATTGCAATGGGTAGATGTTGTCTTCTCTATTAGAATGTAAGTTCTTGGGGGGGGGGGCAGCTAGGTGACGAAATGGATAAAGCACCATCCCTGGATTCAAGAGGACCTGAGTTCAAATGCAACCTTAGACACTTGACAATTACTAGCTGTGTGACCCTGGGAAAATCACTTAACCTCATTGCCCTGAAAAAAATAATAATGTAAGCTCCATGAAAGCAGAAACTGTCTTGTTTTTGTATCTCCTAGGATAGTGCTCCAAACATCATGTGTGCTTCATAAATATATGCTGATTGGTTGTTGTTCAATCACTCCAGTTGTATCTGACCCTCTGTGACCCCATTTGGAGTTTTCTTGGCAAAGGGAATGGAATAGTTTGCCATTTCCTTCCCCAGCTCATTTTACAGATGAGGAAACTGAGGCAAAGTAACTTGCCCAGGGTCACATAGCTAGTAAATATCTTGAGGCAGGATTTGAACTCAGGTCTTCCTGATTCAAGGCCCCATGCTCTACCCACTATACAATCTAGCTGTCTACATGTTGACTGACAGCATGTAAGAACACTGAGATGATAGTTCCACTGAATTCCACCCTAGGCAAACAACAAATAGACTATGGTATTTATTTCTGGGAAGTACATTTTAAGGACATTGATAAACTGTAATGTTTAGAACAAAGGTCCTTAAACTAGAGTCTTAATTTTTTAAAAAAATGTTGATAACTGTCTTTTAAAATAATTGGCTTCTTTTGTAATCCTAGGTATTTTATTTTATTGCATTTTAAAATATTACACTCTGAAAGGGTCCATCTCTCTCTCTCTCTCTCTCTCTCTCTCTCTCTCTCTCTCTCTCTTTCTCTCTCACACACACACACACACACACACAATATTATGAAGCAATGATCTAGAGAAAGGTGGCCAGTTTAGTGAAGTCTTGAGTTTAGGTCATATGAGGCTCAGTTGAAAGTACTGGGCATTCTTATGCCAGAAAAGATTTAGGAGAGGACTGTCTTCAATTATCTCAAGGACTGTCACATGGAAAAGGGATTAGTCTTAGTATCTTTGGTCCTAGAAGTCAACAACTCAGAGTAACAGCACCACAGGGGAAGTAGAAGTGGTGGTCTAGGGGAAAGAATGTGGAATTTGGAGCCAGAGGAGCTATTTGAATTTAGGCTTTGCAAGTCACTCAATCTCTTGGGGTCTTGGGGTTTCCTCATTTGTAAAATGAAGAGGTTATACTCTATGGCTTTTAAAGTCCCTTCCAGCTTAATAATCTATACTCCTATAAAGTTGAACAGGGCACATTTAGGCTTGATATAAGGAAAAAAAATCCTAACAACTAATCCAATAAAAAACGAATAGACTGCCATGGGGAAGTAGTGAGTTCCAACTCTAAATCCAAGATCCCCATCACTTTTTTAACCAAAAGTTAGATGACCATGTGTCACCTCCATTTTAGGGGTTCAAGCATGGGCTGAACCTGCTGGGCTCTGAGGTTCTTTTTAGCTCGGCAATCCTGTGATGCTGTGATTTCATCACTGGATTCACCAGACATTCATTTCTCTATTCAGGGCCCTCTCTTGATTTGAGTATTAGCTTTATACTACCTATTTGATAGTGGACTTGTTGGTAAATTGTGGGATTAATATGGTCTTTAGTTGTTTACTACATGCTACATTTCGCCATCTAGACATTTAAGCTTCTTAAGACCAGTGACATCTTCTCTTTCTTTGTTATTAACCCCACTCTATGCACAAGTACTCAATAGATGATACTATAACAAAAGCACCAACCTTCACTTAAGAGAAAAGGGATTGTGAATGAGGGATATAAATGGAGGCAAGAAGGAACTAGAGTGTGGATTTTTATTGTTACATGATTACCGTTTCATTTCAAATAAAGTAGGATCACATTTATAGAAGACGAAATATGCGGTGGTAGAATTTTGTTATGCTAGTAAAAAGGGGGGGGGGAGGAGCAACTGCCACGAGAATATATCTCTAAGGAGGTAAAGCACACATGGGAAGCATATATCAGGTTTGCTAAAAGCGAAGAGGATACCTTAGACACGATTAGATTCAAAAACAGGAATCTGCCAAGTTTAAAAGACCAGCATATGGTATAATGTATGCTTCCATTTTAGTATTTAGAGAAAAAACTGATTTTCTAAGACTTTTGGGGGGAAAACAAAAGAAACCAAACAAGGCTAGAAGACACCCTTATAACATTAGGAAGAAGAGTGTAATACATAGACTTTATGAATCACTGTACGTTGTATGTAGTATTCATATCACAAAGTAATAGAAAAATAACCACTTTTTAAATAACATTCTTAAAAGTTCATTCCAACATGCTTTCTGTATTAGTTGTTGTTATTCATTTGTGTCCAGGCTCTTTGTGATCCCATTTGGGCTTTCTTAAGAAAGATACGGGAGTAGTTTGCCATTTCCTTCTCCAGCTTATTTTATAGATGAGAAACTGAGAGTTAAGTGACTTGCCCAGGTTCACACAGCTCATAAATGTCTGAGGTTTGAACTGAATTCAGGAAAATGAGTTTTCCTGCCTCCAGGCATGGCACTCTATCCAATGCACCACCTAACTGCCCCTTTTTATACTATCGCTATATTTTGGTTTAGTATTTATGACAGCATGAAACAGTAGGAAGAACCCACTTAGATTTAAAGTTGGAAGACCTAGGTTCAAATTGCAGCTCTGCTATACTATTTGTGTGACACTGGGCAAGTCACTTAACCATTGTGGGTATAAGTTACTTCATTTGTATAATGAATGGTTTGGACTAGATGATGTTGAGATCCCTTCCAGCTCAAATGCCATGATCTTAATTATTGTATGCAACATTTATGGAGGGAAGAGAACTAGAACAGAAGTCAGATGACATGGTTTTTAATCCTGGCTCTGTTGGTTATTATATATGCAAGTTTTAGTAAGTACTACTCTAAGCATCAATTTCTTCATTTTTTTTTAAGGACAATAATCCGGGGTGGGGGTGCAGCGCAGCTAGGTGGTGCAGTGGATAAAGCACCAAGCCCTGGATTCAGGAGGACCTGAGTTCAAATCCAGCCTCAGACACTTGACACTAGCTATGTGACCCTGGGCAAGTCACTTAACCCTCACTGCCCTGCAAAAAAAAGGACAATAATGTTTGTCATACTTAAACTGAAGGTTATATGGTTGTGATATTTGGGAAGTTGTGATGATAAAATAAGATGTATGAAAGTGTCTTAGTAACTGTAAAGTTCTATGACAATGTGAGAGGTCATCATTGTCTCATTTTTCTTTTATTTCCCCCTAGATGGAGTTCAAATAGAAATGATGACTAAAAATAGCTGTCCTGAAATAATATTTTTATTTTTCATGCTCTGTGGACCACTGGATAGGTATATAAAAATAACTCATTTTTGTAGTAGAATAAAAGTATTAGGATCCTAAGCATATACAATGAGGAGGTCAATGATTAAAAACACATATAAACATTCCCAGAAGCCTTTATTGGGGTATCGAAGAACTGGAAACAAAATAAATGCCTATTGGCTGGAGAAGACTGAAGAAACTGGTACATGGATATAATGAGATTTTACTGTACTATAAAAAATGAGAAATATAAATAAAGAAAAACATAGACTTACATGAATTGATGAAAAGTGAAGTGGAACAAAAATAAACACACACAAAGATACACATACATAATGACTATAATGTAAATACAAACTATAAAAAAATTAATGGTACAACATAACCAAGAAGAAGTTTGGCCCCAAAGGAGGGAAAAAAGACACCTCTCTCTGCTTCTTCACAGAGGCAGGGTGTCTACAAATGAAGAACATTACAAATGTTGTCAGATTTTTTTTCTTTATTGATCAGGTGTTTTTTTATATTCCCTTTCCATTCTTCCCTTTCCTCTTAAAACACCTATTATAGGGGATGGTTCTCTGAAATAGGGGAGGTGAAAAATAAAAAAGGACATATAGACAATGTAAAACCAAAATATATCAATAAATATTATTTATAAAAAAGAAAAAAGGTGTTAGAATGCAAACTTATCCTATGTAGGATTAATGAAAGCCTTAGTCCAACCACACTAGCAGACTGGACAAGAGGGGATGATATGTACCTTATTCTATTCCCACTTGATTGTAATCTCCTCTGCTAGATCTATATATATTGAAAGCTTTTCATCCTGTAATGAGTATTTGATGAGATGAGAATGTGATAGGGCAACATCCATTAAAAAACAATGTTTTCAAGTTTTTATGGAGCATTGTTATTTGTGGACAACAGTTCTTTCTGTGATAATGGTTTAGTTCTAGTAAAGTTTATTAGTCGTAGAATAGACATTTGTCATCTGTCAGCCCATGAAAGATTGAGTTTCTAATGTATCATTCTACCCAGTAGGTCATGTCTTACTAGATATTCAAAAGATGTTAAATTTCTACTACCTGCAGCTAAGGGTTGCAAAATTTCTACCTTTTCCTTGGATAAATGCACTGATTACTAAGTGGCAACTTAAAGATAACCCCTCTGTAAATTCTGGTAGCAATGACCTGGTCTGAATTGAAATCTCAAGCCACTGTTTCCACAAATAAATAAGCCATATGACTCTGACCTTTACTTGACACTTGTCAACATCTTACTGGCTGAGTTCACATGGTTGTCACCCATGATGGCCTTTAAATCCCATGTTTGGTTCTTAACATGTTTCATAGGCTATCCACAGGTAACCACTTACAGTTATAATTGACAAATCCAGTGGCAGGTGCCTGTTATCCATCCTTACCACTCTTTGCTGAAGTGGTCGGCTTGCTTCAAGCAAAGTATTTCTATAGATTACTGACCAATGGTGCTTGCTTTGGCAGCATGTATACTAAAATTGGAACAATATAGAGAAGATTAACATGGCCCCTGAGCAAGGATGACACGCAGAGATTACTGACCAATGTTTATCATATACTCTGAGATTATGCACCCTTTTCTTCCTTTTAGTTGAAGTAGTTGTTGTTTGTTTTTTATCTTTTTAAAATAGCTATTTAAGGGGTAATAGGGAAGCTAGGTGGGACAGCAGATAGAGCACTGGTGCCAGAGTTGGGAAGACCAGAGTTCAAATCTTTCTTTGGATGGCCTAGATATACTTTCCTAAATAAATGCTTATTTTCAGTGTCCCTCCTTCCAATCATATACGATGTCACAGGTTATTTTAAAACTGTAAAGTAGACACACACACTCACACACTTCATCACGAGCTAAGGAAATGTATTACATTCATCATAAATAAACCTTTAGTATAAATGAGAGATATTATTCTATTCAATGGATTAAAAACAAGTAACCTTGGGAGCCATTAGGTGAAAAAGAACCCTGAAAATTAGTACTATTGTTTAAAGACACAGAATAGTATATGAGTATATGCTTGACCTTCTGCAAACTAAACAGTAAAATACAATTTATTTTACTCCTGGAATGATGATCAAAATTGTTAAATTATTCATAGGGAAATGAGCCTGAATGTTTCTTCTTTTCAACAAAAAAAGTTTATTTTATATTAGAGAAAGGTGATTGACTGTTTTTATATACTTCTTCTTCTACTTGTCTATATTGTAATTGATGGTATAGCTTACTGAGAGGAATATATTGTATATAGTTCTTTTATGCAGATGTGAATGAGGGAATAAATGAAAAACAGATGAAATGATAATCAGAAAAATTAAGTAGATCTGAAAACAGTAGAAAAATATGCCATAAGTACCAATCAAGGCAAAAAGATAGCTGCTCCTTGAAATTTCCTAATAAGACTTTCTCAAAACTGTTTCTAAACATCTCATTTTAAAAATAGGTGAGTCATACCATTAATTGCTACAAGCCTATGCTCATTCTTGATGACCTAAATGGCTCTGAAATTAGCAGTCTTATTTGTTAAGATTTTCATAAATGTTTTACAAAACGGAAACAGAAACTGAAGGCAGAAGCAATATAAATCCTATAGTGATTTTACAAACTACATCAAGGCTTTGGGGTCCTGACTTCCAACTGTATGGGTATTTCTCTACTGATGCTGATTCCTCTGCCAATGAAGAGTACCCCCTTTGCATCTTAGCAGACAGATTCATGAATTACTGGTGGCTAAAAATTTCATCACCTGGTGGCCAATCTGGTAACGAAATCTTCCTGAATTTAACTAGTCTGGTCTTCAGATGACAGATTTACAGTCTGTCACTGGGCCTGTACTTGAAGCTCATCCAGCTTGGTAGGGCTTGCCAGAGCTTATGTTCTACTGTTAGAGGCTTCAAGCACCCAGCATAATTAATCTCCACACCATCATGAGGCACTGGAAGAGGACTTTAGTGGTAGAATTTCACACCAAATTGCTCTTTTTTGGTAAATAATTCGAATCATCACTAGACATTTCTTTAGTCTGAATCCGTAGACTAGGATATTCAAAATTAAACTTTTTCAGAAGAAAAAGAAATAATAAAAAACTTTCACACCACTTTATAATTTAAGAGACTGATAACCTGGTAGCATCCAGTCAGATAAAATATCCTGGCAACTTTTACGTAAGTGCACAATGAGAGGTATCTGAATATGAGCCATCAAAACACCTGCCGACAGTTGTTTCAACAAAACATTTATCAGCTATAACCTCAAAGGATCATGGTACCACCAAATCTTATGTTCTCATTAGATAGTGAGCAGGTGGGTTTTAGAGTGGATGAAAGCAACTCACTTCTCATAGGGGTAACCTTTCTTGTCCCTCATTAAGGTGAGTGATGGCAAGAGGAAGAAACAAAGCATTTTCTTTCTATTCCTAACACTATAACAAGAAGCAGGAGCGGGTGCTTGGTTATAGATAAATAGATCTACTCTGGCTTCAGGACTTAAGTTTTATCAGACAGGAACTCATGTAGGTTTATCAATCTTCCTTCAACTAAGAGCTTTAAAAATGCTGCTTGCTAATGTAGAGTTCCACACAAATAACAATTTTTCATCTTAATCTCATATCAGTAATTCTTTTGCATTTGGTCCACTATCCTTTCTAACACACTTGTAGATATAAATCAAATGGAATGTCATCACAGAATATTGGTCAACATGATTAACTATAGACATTAATGATTCTTCAGGGATAGGCTTATGGCCAGAGATATGATTTTTGGCTCTTTAACACCTGGATGCTGATTCAGGCCTATGATCTTTTGAGATTCTTGCAAGGTGAGAATGGTAAATGTGAATTGGAATTTGAGAAATGAGAGACGTGTTCATGCATATGATCCTCAGCCTCATGAAGTGATAGTATAAGATACTAAAAAATAAAAGGGAAGGACTAGGCTAGTCAAAGAGGCAGCTAGGTGGTGCAGTGGTAGAATGCTAGGTCTGAAGTCAGGTTGACCCGAGTTCAAATCCTGTTTCAGACATTTATTAGCTGTGTGACCCTAGACAAGTCACTTAACACTGCCTCAGTTTCCTATAAAATGAGCTGGAGAACAAAATGAAAAACCACTCCAGTATATTTGCCAAGAAAACCCCAAATGGAGTCGGACTATAAAGAGGCAGGGATGACTGAAAAATGACTTAGAACAACAAAAGCTAGTCAAGGGGAAGAAAATAAAAAACCTAATCTTATATCTTATCCTTGCTAGATCATATTTATCTTCACCAACCTGAAAAAAGCAGTATGATGCTCAATGCTTCCAGTGATTATATAAACATTTTCAATCATTTAGAAATAGCATGGTGAAAAAATAAACACTTATAAATATTTTATAGAAAATATATATTTGGCAATAGTCATTTCTAAGCAATTTTCCTACAACATTTTTTTGGGAATAATCTCACTAATGGGGATATAAAACTGTCCAATAATCTTGAAATGGCTAAATAAGATATATCTAAAAAATAGGCTTTTGTGCATGCAATAATGAAACATGTACTGTATAAAGACAAAAGTCACTTTCCAAAAAGTACCTCCCCTAACAAATACATCAATGAAACTTTCACTGAAATTCTGTTGTGGAAACAGCTTTTGCTTCATCCAATTTAAACCAAAAGGAATTTTATATATTTGTTTTTACTAATAGAATTCTTTTTTAAATAATTTCATTATATCTTAAATGACAAGTTACATAATTAAAAGGAATCTGTTTAAAACCCACCAATATAACAAATAAGGATTAAATTTGCCAACATATTAGACAAAAAAAGTAAATATCTTAACCAACTTCATAGAGATTTTATTTATTTTATTATGGATCAGAACATGGGAAACAAAGATGGAACAAAGCTAATCTGCATAATATTTATTTATTATTTAAAACTAATTTTTAATAACAGTCATGTTGGCTAGCTAACTCACAAAGCAGAACTAATGACGATTTCCTGCAAGATTTTTTTAAAAGTCTAATTTAGTTATTACAGAATTATTGTATTAAAAATGTATTTGTTTAGGGGATAAGGTTAAAAGTCACATCTGGGAATGATAAGGCTTGTTTTTCAGCCTGTTTTTTTCCATGATAACTCTTCAACTCTAAGCAGCATTGTGCTTCTAAACAAGAGTGGGTTGTAAGGATGCTCAGCATAATGTGATGGGCCAGGTTTAATTCCCTTAATCACTTGATCGGGGCAACTGAATTAACCAGAAACATCTGCTCACTTTAGAGTACCCAAGGCTGGTTCTTTCCTTTGATTCAACACAGTTGTATGGGTTCATCTCACCACCTTTAACCTGTTTTTCTCCTTCCTCCCAACCCTTTTTTCCCCCTTTGCTACTTCAGTAAATCTGTACAAAATGAGAAGACATGTTGTGACTGTCTGAGGACATGCAAAAGGTTGACCTTCTAGACTAGGATCTGCCATAATGGGGCATTAAGATCTAATTTGTATCAACTTTCCCCTTCTTTTTTACCCTAGTGATTACCCTGGGGTAATTCCTGTTGTTTCCTTCTCTGATAACCACTCTACCCCCAAAACAAGTTCACAGTTCCCTGAGAGCCACTGCCAACAAATGCGGCAACACTTTCTCAAAACCTCTATCAAAATAAAGAAATGCAATTTCTTTCCCCTTGAATTCATGGCAATTTTGACAAATCTTAAAAACTTGTGACACAGGCCTGAGCCACCATTAACTAATCAAAAGTTTAAAGATTTTTTTAGATGTCTAAGTACAGGGTTATGATTTCGTCAGTGAAGGGAATTCCTGGGGTAAAAAAAAAATCCCTCCAAAGATGCAGATGTGTAATTCCTCTGTGATTTAGTTTTAGAAATTTATCTTGGAGCCTCACCCAAGTGAAACTTTCTAAACTCAGGTCTTCTTGACTCCAAGATTAATGCTATGTTCACCAAATTACTATTCTCTTTCTCCAGAGATTGACAATTAATAGTTTAATATCTCTATATGCATATATTTACATTTACATATTAAAGTGTGTATACATATACAGAGAGAAAAAATTAAGTCATATGTATATATTTTTTAATTTTAATCGGAGAGGCGGTCTGTCATAGTGTATCAAAGGCCAAGGGGCAAGACTATCTAAGCTCAAGTTCTTCCAGGGACACATATTGACTCTGTGACCCTGGGCAAGTCACTTAACCTCTGTGTTCCCAGGTAATTTCAAGACCGTTCAATTTCAGAGCTGTCACTGATGCTCCTCAGTAGAGGGAGTTTTCCCACTGAGAGCTGTAAGCAGATAAAATTTTAAAAAATTAAGTTAACAAATGGCACTTGACTCTCCTTTCACTGACCGTACAAAATGTACAGAACTTCAGAAGATGGCATTTTCACATTTAAATCCCCAAAGTGATTGCCAAGAGAAAGGGAATAAACTGGGAGGCTTTGTATCCTGGTACTTAGCATAGTGCCTGAAACATAAATGCTTAACAAACGCTGGTTGACTTGACTTTGTTTTTTTAATAATAATAATATTTAGCATTTATATGATGCCTGCCATGTGCCAGGCATTGGGCTAAGCATTTTACAAAGATTATCTCATTTGACCTGAACAACCCTGGGAGGTATGTGCTATGATTACTCCCCTTTTACAGTTAGGAAAACTGAGGCAAACACCATTTATGTGACTTGCCCAACACCATACAGCCAAGTGTCCGAGGCAGAATTTGAACTTGTGTTCCTAATTCTCAGTCAGTTGCTCTAGACACCATACCACTCTGCTATCAGGACCTTCATATGCAAAGAAAGCATGTTGGCTTAGGGGCTCTATCCGGTTTCTTCCATCTCTAATATTCTGGTTCTTGTACTCTACTGTGTTAAGACTAGGATGCTTTCCTAGTGGGGCTTTATTTTAGTTTTTGCTATAGACTTTGTTATAGATCTAATGTTTCCAGGTAAACCAAATACAAGAAAATTTTCAGGAGTAAGCACTTAAGTCCTGGAGTCAAATGTTTAGTTTGATGCATTTATACCTCGAGCAGGTGTTTTCTGATGTCTTAATTTACACTGAATGTCAGCCGGCCCCTCGGGCTAATGCTATAACATTAACCTGTTGTTGAACGTTGGCTGCGATATTTACAAATGACTAAACAGCTATATACAGTACTTCCAAAGGTACAAAATCAATCATTTCCTGTACCCAATGCTAAAATAATGAGTAATTCTTGCTGAATAACATTAGTTCTCAGATCCCTCCCGCCCCCCAGTGTTAGGTAGGGGGTGGGGAAGTAAAGAACATCCTCCCCCCCTGGAACTCCACAGGAATTTAGCCCTTCACCAAAGAACAATGGTGAAGTGGAGAGCTTAACCCAGAGGGAGGCAGAGGTCTTGGCTTTAGATTCTGCCTCTGCCATTTACTATGGGTGTGTTCTTGGGCAAGTCGTTTTACTTTGTTGGGCTTAATTTCCTGCAAAATGCAGAGGTAAGGTTAGATGACTTCTAAAGTCCCATCAAACTCTAAATCTACAATCCTGTCTTTATAAGGGGTTAACTGGCATACATGCCTGAAATAACTAATGAGGCCAAGTGTGGGCTCTAATCTGTTTCCAACTGGTCACCCAGCCAACCCTGCCTTCCCTAACAATATTCTACGTCCTCCTCTGCCCCCAACCCCTGGGAATTTTGCGGGACAGTAATTATGCCTATGATAGCCTTACATTCTTAATTTAGCTACATTTCAATGGATTGTTCTTCAAGAACCTATTTTGTTTGAACAATGGAAGTTTCTTTTGTTCCTCTCTTTTGCCTTTTGGCTCAGAAACAAGGCAGTTGTAGTCTTTTCGGACTTCAACCTTCCCTTTCAGGCAAAGTTTAGAAACACGGTGCTCTTTTTCTTTCTTTCCTTCCTTCCTTCCTTCTTTTTTTTTTAAAAAGATTCTTCCGTTGTCTCTTGGTTCCTTAAAATTTTCTTCCAATTTCTCCCCTATTTCGTTTCTCTTTCCCTCTCTCACTGAACAGGCTCTCCTCTTTTAAAAAATGCTGGATAGGCAGCAGCTAGGTGGCACAGTGGATAAAGCACCAACCCTGGATTCAGGAAGACCTGAGTTCAAATCTGGTCTCAGACACTTGACACTTACTAGCTGTGTGACCCCGAGCAAGTCACTTAACCCTCATTGCCCCACCAAAAAGCAAACAAACAAAAAATGCTGGATAAAGTCTCCTGGCTCTTCTTGAAAGCTAATAAGAATATCCCCATTCTTGCTTCCTTACCTTCTATACCCTCAATTTTATTATTCGTTTCGACTGAAGTCACTTGGTTGAAGTTATTCCTTAATATGTATTAATTGGTAACTACTATGGCCAAGGAAATGTCGTAGGTGTAGGGCTAGGGAGGGCTATAAAGATGAGTAAGATAAATTTCTGCCACCTACTCTTGGTGTTGTCTTCAGATAAAGGGGCATAAGTAGCTGTCAAAAAATGTCATCTTCCATCATTCACTCTGTAAATGAAGTAGGTTCTCTATCCTCCCATACAAATAAGTATTAAAAGTTGTTTTTAGATTCACTTATTCATTCAGCACCCATTTCTTTGGTGCTACAACTGAAGTCCTTTTTAAAATTAGATGCTGAGGAAATTGTTGTCCACATAGAATGTAATTTAATGGGGGGGGTATGATATATGTGTATATGTGTGTGTATATTTATATGCAATACCTGTGATTGACTTTGTGGAATTTACGAAAGAAATACATTTTCTTGAAAGTCTAAAAAAGGAAATACCATTTCTCCCTGGAAAAGATCTTCTAGTAGACATTTACATTTACCTATTCTTTACCCAAATGTAAACTATGGGGGCAGCTAGGTGGAGCAGTGGATAAAGCACTGGCCCTGGATTCAGGAGTACCTGAGTTCAAATCCGGCCTCAGACACTTGACACTTACTAGCTGGGTGACTCTGACCAAGTCACTTAACCCCCATTGCTCTGCAAAAACAAAAACAAAACAAAAAAAACCCAACCAAATGTAAACTATGCCTCTCTTTATACTAAATACTTTTCATTATTTTATAAGTATTGCTAATGGATTCCTCAATTCATTTAGGGAATGACATGAATGACACCTCCAACGAAAATTTTTCATGGTTCCTCTAGTTGTTAGTTCTCTACTAGTCATTTTTCAGTGCAAGTGTTGTAGAATGTAATCTCCTTGAGGATAAGAACTTTTTTGGGGGTGAGGGGGTTGTATCTACCTAGCACAATGTCCTATCCATAGGAGATAGTGAGTAAATGCATTGTCTAATGAACCCATCTATCAGTGATAGAAATCATTTACATTTTAAAAGTGTTTCACGCAGCTCCCTCCACATAACATGAGAAAGGTAGCATATCTAGCATTTCAGTTTTACAAATGAAGAAAAAGAGGTTAAAGTACTTGCCCAAAGTCACAAAGCAATTAAACACTGGATTTGACATTCAAGTCCAAGGCTTTCCCAATCTAGCAACTCTTCCATAGCACCACTGTTTCCTTCTCCTATGAAAGAAAACCTTATTATGCTAATTTCAGTAACTAGAATTTTGTATGTGACCTCAGATGAGAAGAAGTTTGCTTTTGTGTTCATTGTGAAGAGAGGGTTAAGGAAAATAAAGTCTAAGAAGAAAAATACATGAAGGTAGATAACCTACAAAACAGAACAATTTCTGAGGCTTTTAGAGAACTAATTGTTTAGACATAGATGATTACTTCACCTATCTAGAACTCAGTTTTTTTTTTTTTTATCTGTGAGACAAGGGAATTGGACTAGATAAGCTCTAAGGTGTCTTCCAACTTTAATATTGCACTTTGTGAGTTTTATCAATTTATTACAGAAGTTCTTAAAAGGGAAAATGCTATTTTTAGCAGTTAATTTCAGTTTCTGTATGTATTTGAAAAGAGTACAAGTACATATACAAATATTCTACAATTCAGACTTTTCAATAATACACATAAGTTCTCCCCCAATTAAGAGGAAGTGGTGAGGCTTTACTTCAACAATTTACAGCCAATCTTCCACTATTTCCTGGTGTTGTAAGTATTAACTCAAGCCCTTTGGCCTCCTGGAAGCACTATCTATGAGAAAAAATAGAATTTTTATAAAGGAAAAATATTCACATGCCTGTCTTCTTTAAAATACATCTATTGCCTCTAATGAGAGAAATGTAAAAAAAAGAATGTTGAGAAACTTAATAAAAAAGAAAAACATAGGCGATGAGAAGTAGGGGTAATAGAATCAACAAAATTGTTCTTAATGGAGTATCTGACTATGAAAGTCAAGGTGCAGTGTTTATCACAGAGTGTTTGTTGGGCTTGGATATGGAAAAACTTGAATTTAAAACTGGACTCAGACAATTTTACTACCTATATAACTCTGGGCAAGGCACTTAATCTCTGCCTCAATATCCTCACTTTAAAATGGAATAATAGCATCTGCTTGTTTTGAGGGCCAAATGAATTAAAATTCTAAAGCATCTTTTAGTATAGTGCCCCATAACACTTAAGTTCTTAAAAGCTTATTCTCTTCTCCTCTCCGCCGCGCCCCACATCCCTTCACCCCCAGCACACACAGTTTTTACCTCTCCACTGGGTGCATGGAATTGTTTATAGCCAAGGAGCAGTGAATATTTCATCATTCAGTACTTTTGGCTTTCTTCACATATCCTTGAAGCAACTAGTGTATGGTATAAGTACATGTGCTTAATACCAAATGTAAAATGCTTGAGGATGAAAATTTGACATCTAAAAAGTTCTAATTTTAAAACTACTGTCCTGACACATAATTGTGTTGCATTCTTTCTCATGCTTCATTCAGGTCTGAAGTGAACAGTCAATTCAAGAAACATTTATTAAGCACCTGATGTATGCAAAGACATTTGCTAGACGCTATAGATGTAGAAACTACAAAAAGTCACTGCCCTCAAGGAGCTTACATTCTACTGGGGTGAGGGGTGGTGATATAAAGCATATGCACAGATAAATAAAGTGTTAATCATTTTTCAGGTGTGACCCTTTTGGGGGGGTTTTCTTGGTAAAGATACAGGAGTAGTTTTCCATTTCCTTCTCGAGCTCATTTGACAGATGAGGAAACTGAGGAGAGCAGGGTTAAGCGACTTTTCCCAGAGTCACACAGCTAGTATTGGAGGCCACATCTGATTTCAGGTCTTCATGGTTCCAGGTGTAGCAGTATATCCACTGTGCCACACAGTTGCCCAATAAATAAATACAAAGTGCTAAAAGGAATACAAAGATATTCCAAGAGGAAAAGAATGCTAATTGAAGAACTATATCCTGAACCAATTAAAAAACCATATTACATTTGGGAAAAATCCCAGAGATATTTTTTATAACTACTCTGAGTTCATTCTCAGTTAATTAGGAATCACATCTCCCCTACTTGTATGTATGTAACACACAGTCTCAGAGGGCTGTCCTTCAGAGAAGATTCTCAAGCTCCCTTGAGACAGAGATGTTGCATCTTTAATATGAATTTATCCATTTAAAGAATGCAGTATGAATTTATATATCAATACAACACACATATATGGTATGTATGTATCTGTGTATGAGTTTTAATATATGTACATTATTAAAATTGAATAAAATATTTAAAGAATATATCAAATGTAATATTTTACACACTGTGAAAACTACTCATTCAGGTACTTGATGGGTGATAGCACCTGGAACCTGAAAGCTTGCCTGGTGGTTCAAAAATTCAGCAGCAAAACTTTGAGGACCTAAATTTAACATTCAATAAGAAATGTATATGTATTATAGGAGTATTGGCTTCCTTTTTTGCTCACAAACTTTCTAGGGATGTACAAAGTGAAACAGAGGTCAAGATAACCAAGTTAGTTCTTACTATTGACAGTATATTTTTTTTGTTGTTCAGTCATTTTTCAGTTGTGTCCAATTCTTCATGATCCCGTTTAGGGTTTTCTTAACAAAGACAATGGAGTGATTTTCCATTTTCTTTTCCAGCACGTTTTACAGATGAGGAAACTGGAGTGAACAGGGTTAAGTGATTTGCCTGGGGTCACACAACTAGTAAGTATCTGAGACTGGATTTGAAGTCAGATCTTCTTGACTCCAGGCCTGGTACTTTATTTACTGCACCACTTTGCTGCCCTGGGAGAATATTAGAACTTGCTAACAACTTACAATGAGGAAATATATCTTGAAGGAATTCCAAACTAAGAGAAAGTACAGGGATAAAGTATAATTTGGGCTGGTTAAATTGAGTCCCTTTGACCACAGATGGAGGGGGCAAAAAGTTAGAAACAATTATAAAGAATAAGGTATCTCTGGGCGGTTGCCCTTGACATCAAAGAACTAATAATATAATAGCTAGCCTTTACATAGAGCTTTAAAGTTTACAAAGAGTTTTGCATATATCATTTAAGTTATTATCACAATAACCCTCTGAAGAAGTAGGGGCTATTAATATATTCACTTTATAGCTGAGAAAACTGAAGTCAGAGAGGCTTAAGTGACTTTCCCAGGATCACACAAGTAATAAAAATTAAAAATGAGGCTCTTCTGACTCCTCCAATGCTCTACCCACCATGCCATCTAGGCCTCAAAAGACTTTTACCAACACATACTGTATTTAAGTGAGGAAGAGTTAGGCAGTCATTAGCCTCAAAACTCCACAATCATCATGTCATTGGTCCTCATGGAAAATGAAGGATGAACAACAACTAACACATATGCACGCTGATGAAACCTACTCATGTTCTATATGCTTAGTGGTAACTATGTTCTCACCTTAGACAAGTAAAAGGTTTCAGACTCACTTGGTTTTAACATAAGTGTAAAAAAATGTAAAGATCCTATCCACCTTGGACCATAATGAAATATTCTAACATCAAGGACAGTGTAATGTAATTTCATTTCCCAGAACTGAAAAAAGACTGGGCTCCAAACGTGACAGTGAAGTAGAAGTCATTTCTGTGTGTGTTTCTGTGTTTACACACAAAATTAGTGTTTAAAGGGTAGTTGACATGCTAGTAATAAATCCCACTGTTAAGATTAGAAATGAGGATCATCATTTCTGTTCCCTGAAAGCCAAACCAGACTAACTCAAATACCTGGAACTATGCCACTAGGATAGTCACTAAGATAATTTGGGCTGTGATCTAGATGTAAAAACTCTCTGCTCAATTACTATTAATTAGAATTTTGTAATACCTTTACTCCAATGGCCTCCAGGCACATCATCAAGAATTATTTATTTATTTATTCATGAATGACTGACAAGCATCACAGAGGGAAAAGTATCTGAGATGCAGGGCAGTAAGGGGAAAAAATTAAGAAAGGCTTGTAAAAGAGAGATGACAAAGAGGGGAAAAAAGAGGAGTAGAATAAATGACATACTCTCATTTTACATGACAACAAGGACAGATGTTATGGATTTGGGGGCTCATTTGATCCAAGACTAAATCTTACCTTTGGGGCCTAGAATCTTTGTTGAAAGGTGCAAATGAATTGATCTGAAAAGCAGCATGAGTTGATCCTGTCACGTACTCTGGGAGAAGCTCATTTCTTACAAGTGTTTGCTAAACAAACACTTCTACAGCCAAACCTGCAATTCCCTTCTTTTTCTCATTTCTTTATGTGGAGCAAAAAGGGGCTGAAGCAGCAGCCAGCACGATGGGCTGAGCATCTCAGGACAAATGCTAAAGCTTTGTGAGTGTTCCTAAAGCGCATTTCTGTAAATAGGACATTCTCAATTCACTCAAGTTGTGCACATTGACCCAAATGGGAACGATGCGTACAATTCGCAAGTGTGCACATTAATACATTGCTATACATTAAAAAAAAAGAAAAAGCCACCGTTCTCCAATTGTGCGTACGTCCTCGAAAACCAAATGTTTTTATCTGCTTTGTCTTTCCAATACTCAAAGACAATTCATTCTTAAAAATGGAGTCTATAGTTATTTTTTATTAAAATAGCAATGCTGTTTATGTATTTTTCTACTTTCTTTTCATTCAGTTTTGGATATTACGTATACAGCTACCAATTTAGCAAAGGATAAGAAAACATTATAGCTTATATTTATATAGTGACAAAATTTGCAAAGAACTTCATACTATATATGTATATATATATATATATATACATTTATGTCCACATATGTATATATGTGTGTATATGTATGTGTGCATATATATATATTTACTTGATACTATATATTAGCTAACTTGATTCTCATAATAACCTTATAAAATAAAGGCTGTTATTATTATCATTTTACAGATGAGGAAAGTAACTCGTACAGGGTCACACAACTAATAAATGTCTGTGGGATTCCTGACTACAAATTTAGTACTCTGTCCACTATGGAGTAAACACTTTATACTTTCATTTCTCTAAAGCAGTCAAAGGGTATTTTGGCTCATGAAAGAGGAATGCAGACAAAGCTAAAAACTTTCAAATAAAAAAATACACAAAAGATGAGATAGTGGGTGGAAAAAATTCATTCTAAATATGATCTCTCTATACAACTTAGCTCAGCTGCTACAAAACAGAAGTGGTTATAATTCTCCACTTGCTGACAAACTATGTCTTGATTTAAATGGGACTTGAAGACATAATAATAAAACAATTCTGGTGTACCATCAAGTGATTAAAATAAGATTCTATCTATAAACCTTTTTGGGTATTTTATAGCAAAGAGGTACTGATGTCCATATCTGGTAGAATGAAGATCAATTAGGAAATTAATGTATCCTAGCTCAATTTATTAATTCATTGTTAAAACTCATCATGGAGAGAAGAGATCACTGGACTGGAAGTCAGCGAAACATGGGTTCTAGTTTAGATGCTCCTACTTCATACCTGTATGACTTTTAGAAAGTCACTGGCTATGTCTGGGCCTCTGAGTGCTTCACTGATGAAATGATGCAGGATTTGGCATTGTGGATAGAGTTCGGGGCCCTGAACTCAAGAAGACTCATCTCCCTGACTTAAATTCCAGCCTCAGATACTTACTAGCTGTGTGACCTTGGGTAAATCATTTAACCTCATTTGCCTCAGTTTCCTCATCTGTTAAAATGAGCTGGAGAAGGAAAAGGTAAACTCCTTAAATATCTTTGCCCCATCAAAAAATGGGGTCACAAAGAGTTGGACATGACTGAACTGTTAACAAATTACCTGCAGAATTTAAGTCTCCCTCAATTTTAAGACTCTATGACCCAAAAACTACTCTCTCAAGTTCCTTTTTTCTAACTGTGGAAAAAGCTAAAGCTGATAAGAATGGTACTCTCTGATCCTAGAATATTCCGATACTACAGCATTAAATTCTGTGGCAGGTAGGTGGCAAAGGAAGGTCAGAGTGCTGAACTTAGAAAGACCTGAGTTGGAATCCTGCCTCAGATACTTACTAGTTGCCTGATTCTAGGAAAGTCACTTAACCCGTCAGATGAGCCTCAGTTTTCTCATCTATAAAATAGGTAATTAATAAATAATAATACCACCTCTCTCATAAGGTTCTTGTGAGGACCAATGAAATAATATATGTAAAGTGTTCTTCAAATCTTAAAGCATTCTATAAATGCTAGTTGTCATTATCATCATCATCATTATTATTATCAGGGCCTCCGAGATAATCTTAAGGATATGTGGGGGTGTTTAAAGGATAAGACCTTAAATAAGTAATGGGGAGGAAGGTTTTAAGTGTCTTTAGGGGTGGAAGATAATCTGAATTTAGGTGGTTTCGCCTAGTTAAGGAAAAAGAAACACAACTAAAACTAAAAATCTATCACCTTTAAAAGACTGAAGAGGATTCCTCAAGTGTAAAAATTCAAAGTTAAAGGTTTAAACAGCTAGGCTAATCCTTAAATTGTAAATGAGTTTTAAGCTGACAAAAAAAGTGAAGGTAACTTAAAAAAAAAAAAACAAAAACCTGTCAGAACCATGAATTTCCACAGCCCTGCCAGTATGTTAAGGAATGCTAATTACAATGGATTTATTCATGGCAAGAAGAGCATCTTCCCTTCTGTACTTTCAGGTTGCTGAGCAGCCTCCACAAAATGAGTACAAGATGACGGAAACAGGGCAATGTAGCACTCTTCCTATTAAATGCTGACTGCATCCCTCCCCTCGACCCTTCAATACATGGAGCATCACCTAGTCCACAATCACTCAGTCACCAATCCCATATCTACCTTAGACAGTCTCAGACAAGTTAGATTTGTTTTCTAATTAAAAAAAAATCCTCTACATCTTTTAGATGTAGATGCCATTCCAATTTATATGCTCTATGTTCAGAGATAGCAAAAGAAACTCTAATTTCTGAAAATTCACTGTAACTGCTTGGAAACAGATTGGGGCAAGGAAGAAAATCTCAGGTTTTCATCTAAAAAACAACAACAAAAACAACAACAACAATCAATGATAAAGATGAGAATCTGGAGATTTTCCTTGTTGGTTTAAAAATGTATTTTTCTCCTTTTAAAAAAATTTTCTCAAGTTTGTCACTTGACAAACACTCCTACTTAATATACAAGCAACTTAATACAAGGATTTTGATTCAGTCAGTTCTGAGGCAAGGAATTAAGGAATATTGTGAGATTTAATTCTGTTTAGTTTTAAGGTCACTCTACTGGGCCTAGGTTGCCTATAACATTGGTTATGCACGTTAGCAATTTTATTTTATTTTTTGAACTAAAGCAGAACATTTGTAGAAATCTCAGTTATAATGATAGGGAAGGAGGGAATGAGCATTTATTAAGTCTATACTCTGTTGCTAGGCACTGTGTTAAGCACTTTACAAACATTATTTTATTTGATCCTCACAACTGTAGGAGGTAGGTATTATTGTTGTTCAGACATTTCAGGCAAGTCCAACTCTTCATGACACCATTTGGGGTTTTCTTGGCAAAGATACCGGAGGGGTTTGCCATTTTTTTCTCCAATTTATTTTACAGATAAGAACCGAAGAAAAGTGACTTGCCCGAGGTCACACTGCTAGTAAGTATCTGAGGCCAGATTTGAACTAAGGAAGATGAGTCTTCCTGACTCCAGGCCTGGCTCTCTAACAAACTGCACCACATAGCTGTCCTCAGTAGTCATTATTATCTCCCATTTTACAGTTGAAGAAACTGTGTCAGAGATTTAATGAACTCCCTAGGGTCACATAACTAGGAAATGCCATAGGCCGACTTGAACTCAGGTCTTCCTGCCTCCAGGCCAGCACTCTATTCACTGTGCCACCTACCTGGTCATTATTCTGTAGCTTTAAAAAACTATAACCTAAACTCTATAACAACTGAACTTGACTTAAAATTATATACCTTAAGAAAGGATACAAATTGTCAAGCGTTCTTGAGACATTAGCTTGTGACTGAGCAGGTGCATCACATCCTCTAGACACACACACACCTATCATGAAAGGGCTCTTGTGTCAATGCTTCCTTTCCAACACATTATGAAAACTCTCTGACTCTCAACAAAGGAAGGCTCTTCTACTCTAGAGCTGAAGATGAAGAACTCCTAAATAATTTTTCAAGTCATATTCTCTCTTCATAAACACAGACACTTCCAATTTGGAACATCAGAAGCATTTCCCTGGACATTGCTTTCATTGTGAATGCCATACACTTCTCTGAAAAACAAGGCTATTTAACAGCTCACAGTTCGATTTTATTCTTTTAGCTCAATGTAGCTGTCACAAAAGGATAAATGGGTGGCTCAATGGATAGAAGGCCAGGTCTGGAGTCAGGAAGATGAGTCTGAGTTCAAATCCAGACTCAAGACACTTACTAGCTGTGTGACCTGGGGCAAATCACTTAACCCTGTTTGCCTCAGTTTCCTCATCTGTAAAAGACCTGGAGAAGGAAATGGCAAACTATTCTAGTATCTTTGCTGAGAAAACCTCAAATAGGGCCACAAAGGGTGAGACATGACTGAAAATGACTGAATAGCAAAAAACTTCCACAAAAGTCTAAATCTGATGCCTCATGGTAGCATAGAGGCAACCTATATCTTTCCACACATGTGGATAACAAAGTGACAAGTAAGTTCTGACAGACTGTAAAAAGGTAGTTCTGATGGGTTCCATAAAGCTAGCTTTGTCTACATTCCAAAGGAAAGACTGAAGACCAGGGAGTTTATTGGAATTCATTCCCAGAAGTTTAGACACTAGTTGATTTAATTTAATTTATTTATTTTGGGATCAGAACTCATGCAAATTATCTACACATGGGCATGCTCTAAAGTGAACTTTAGGAAAATATGTTCACCAAGTCAACTTCCCTCCTGGGCCCCAAAATCAAGTCCCCCAAATCAAGTACTAACATACCTCAAGTCTCATACAATTCTGATACTGATATTATTATACCCATAGAAATATTAAATAAAGGTATTTAAACAACCCTATTATCCCTTCCAGTTCCAGATCTATGATCTTAATAAAGTAATAGTCTTCTTTAAGGAGAAAACTTCAGAAGAGATATAAGGAAAAAAGTGACAAGTTTCTTAGTTTTTGACAAGATATATAAAAGATCCTGTTTTCTGGACTTGAAGAAAACAAGTATTATTTTTTAATGTGAAGAAATAAAAAGCAGATAAAGACTTTAAAAATGAACCAGCTACCAGTTTTAGAATACTTTATAACATAACCAACTCTTGGTATTTGCTAATGTGGGGGGAGGGAGCAGTCATATGGACTATCCAAAAATAACTTAAACTTCATTTTGGAAGTAATACTGCATTCCATAGCATGGTTTTCTAAAAATCATTTTCAATATTCTTTTAAAAAATCACTTTAATAATATATGGACTGTTTAATTTTATTGCTTTATGATCCATTGCTGATAGCAACTTGTCATCCTGAAATAAGAAAAACCTATAAGATGCTATAAAAAAAAGGAAAACCTAAGAGAAAGTCTACTTTGGCAACCAGGCCACATATGGAAACATATCTAATAACTATAGACAACTAAAAGATAAAGTAATTCTTAAATGTTGATCACACGAAATAAAATTGCATTATAATACAAAAACTTGTCATCTGTACCATAAGGGGGATTTAAAACTCAAATATCAAATATTAATAAGAAAATGTAAATTGACCTCTTCACCGACAATTGAGCAACTCTTGTTTGAACATTACAAATGATTATTATAATTCAAAATAAACTTCTCGCTGTAACTGCGCCTGATTCAGAAAAGCAAAAAGAGGTTGTGATTGTTATTTTATCAGTAGTAGCTATCATAATAAATGCCCTTCAGGGAAGACACCTGGTTTATTAAGTAGCACTTCAGCATTTCTATATTAATTCCTAGCAAAAAATTATCATGTCTGTTTAATTTATTACAGACTAAAAGCACTCAGTACAATTTATAGGGTTGAAAGTAAACCAACTTTTTAAAAATGATTAGAGATTAACGGCATGAGTGGCAAATTGAGAAAAGTTGCTTTTCAAAAATATATGATTCTCCCCCTTTAACTCAACAATTATGAATTAAATATGATGACCAATGAGGTCAGTCTAAAATTAATTTCAATGCAGTTTTAAATGTAAATTATGCAAAAACAATATATAAAGCTAATACAGTGGAATAAAGGGAAAGAATAACAAAATGAAAATGAATGCTGCATAAATCTAATAACCAAGATGAGCATCAAAAAAGAGTTGAGAAAATATACCTCTCTCCTTTCTCTGTAGAGCAGCGGGGACTAAGGGGGCAAAATATTGCATACAGAGATAGATACAGAGGATGTAGGTATATTTTGATTAAATGCTCTTTCTTCTTTCTTTTTAAATTTTTGTTAGAAGGGAAGAAGGGGTGGGCAAATGATTGTGTATTAAAAACAAAAATCATCTTTTTTAAAACAGCGAATCCTGAAAAATTTTAGGGGACATTATGAATGAAATCAAGGGAATTCTACATAGATTTATGGAATATTTCAATTTTGTAGGGAAAAAAGGCACAGGAAACTATGTCAGCAATTTTGTGGACTATCTTTTTTATCTGCTTCTCAAAGAAAGGATCCTGGATAGAGTAAGTAAAATAAGAATAAGAATAAGAATAAGAATAAGAATAAGAATAAGAATAAGAATAAGAATAAGAATAAGAATAAGAATAAGAATAAGAATAAGAATAAGAATAATGTCTTCTATTAACATTTAGGTGATAGAAACTAATTAGGGGCAGCTAGGTGGCACGGTGGATAGAGCACTGGCCCTGGAGTCAAGAGTACCTGAGTTCAAATCCGGCTTCACACTCCTGACACTTACTAGCTGTGTGACCCTGGGCAAATCACTTAACCCCAATTGCCTCACCAAAAAAAAACAAAAAACAAAAACAAAACAAAACTAATTAAGATCTTTGGCATTCTGGATAAATCCATAATGCTTGAATCCACTGACAATTATGACAATTAGTAAGGTTTTTTGATGCAGTATACTTAAAATGAAAACAGAAGAAAAAATCTTGGTTCAAACAAAACAAAGAAGAAATTTTAATACCATGATTCATTTCATTTAGACGTTCAGGACAAACATTTCTTTTTTTAAACACATAACTGTTCTTTCTGATAAGGACTACTTTTCTATTTTCCTTTTTAAAAAAAGCACAGCATTCTATCAAAAAATATTCCTTTCTCTTATTTTACCATGGTAAGAAGTGCAAAGTTTTATTTTGAACAATGAAGTAGATTTGTTCTAAGTGCAAAAAGAATTTTTGTACAATGTGAATTAAATCAACACAAGCAGCTAACTCCTTCCATCGGAGGTAAAGTGAATAAACAAAGCCAAAAGAAACAAAAAGCAAAAATAAATTAAATACTAAGGGTCTCCAAAGAATTTTGACTATAACGAAGTGAACTAAAAAGGTCCTTAAATTCCAATGATCAACAGGCTCGTACAGTGTGCTATGCTCTACAAACAATCATTGGCACTGATGTAATATTATTTCTTTTGATCCAATAGGCTGGTATTATGGATAACACAGAGAGCAATATTTGCAATAAAATGTGACAGTGGGGATTTTGGAGTCTGCACTGAAAATGCCTAAAACATGATTAAGCCTAACATTCCAGGCCTGCACAAAACTACAGAAGGTTCAACTTCAGATACCAACTCTTCTTTTAAGAAATCCATTTTCTTTAGGTTCCGTAGGTTATTTTCATGCATTTAAGTATGACACCAGATGTTCAGACATTATTTGCTAAGTCCTCAGGAGATTCCATATAAGTCAGTTCAGTATTGTTATGCATTGTATAGAAATAAAGATTCAAAACCCAATATAGCTATCTTAGCACATGAGAATACAAAGTGTGAAATATTATTCCCTTGAGAATAAGTTTTCCATAAACTTTAGAAAAATGAAAGAAATCCACAATGCTTTTGGTTTCAGGAGGCAATTTTCCTTCTCATTTTCAAACTTCAATACCTTTAACCAAGCTCAGAAACACCCACTCTATTATTATGGTCAAACTCTTCTCTGGAAATGTGCAAGCTTAACATGAAAATTTCAGTCTCTTGGCACCAAAGATGCATCAGAATTTATTTAGAAATCCTACTCCTGTAGTCTTGCAGACCTTTTTAAGGGGCTGGTTCTTACACTGGTCTGGGTTTCAATAGTAAGTTATTCGCAACACTATTAATGTCCAGCCTTAAGCTTTGTCAACATTTAACTCACTCTTGAGTCTTTTTTGAATGGGTAACCTAACATTTTCCAAGTTATCAAAGTTAAAATTCTGTCAAGGACAATAGGACATGCCTGAAATGAAAGGCAGCAAACTATTGAGTTTCTAGAGTTATGAGATAAATGAAAATATTGTGCACCATTAGTAGGTCCAATCTGTGAAACTCTGCCCTCCCCCACCCCTCCATTTAACAAACACAAAAAAGTTAGGAGTAATCTTAATAAGCAGGATTTGTTCTTGGATCACAAAGTATGCTTAAATTAGAACTCAAGATCACTACTTAATTTTTCCATACTTAAATGCTTGGCATATACATTTTACATATTTAAAACAGAATTAAAAACTAGATTATTTAGCAATTTATCAAATGGAACTCTCTACTAGGTGACATCCCGACATTTCTACAGTGGGGTGGCAAGTGGTAATTATAATGATGATACAAAGACCTGACATACAAAAGTGCCTTTGAAATCATCATATCAAAGAATGATTAACTTCTATATAGCACAACTTTAGCATTCTGCATATTTTAATTCTCCACTTAAGTCACACTCAAATGCCACATCATGGTACAGGATCTGATACTGAGCTCCCGAGGGCTATTCCAGGAGGGTCCAAGCTCTGCTCTGGCAAATGCTAAAGGAATCACCCGCAGACCAATGACAGTCTGTGTCTTTTGTCACACTAGCCTAAGTTCAGACCTCATTACCAGAAGGTGATCAAAGCTTGGTGATTAGTTTTATCCTCTGCAATTCAGAAAGTATGCTAAGTCTTAGAGTTTGTTGACTGCATTACTGGATAAAAGCACAGGTCTTTCAAATATCAAACCCATTTTATTGTGTTTTAGTTCTTTTGAAAACTAGCACTTCATTTCTGCTGTGTGTGTGCGTGCCTGTGTGAGCACATGCATATGAAAAAATGCAATTTATGCATTCAGTGATAACTCTTTATTAAAGTCAAGTATTCTATTACTTGACCATGTTAGAGAACCACAAATTGTCTTCTGAATTAAAAAATGATATACTACTACCCTTGGTTCTATTAATTATGAATGTTAATCTTCTCAGTAAGGGGGCAAATAGAAGTGGAGGTTCCCTACCTACCTCACCCACAGCTAAGAGGAGGTATTAAAAGATATTGATTGATATGTGCATGTTGGGGGAGCCCCAGAACTTTTAAGCCATACAGCACCAGAGGAGATACTTTAATATCAGGAGCCCCTGGCCAACAAGTGAGCAGTTATTCAATTGAATATAATCATAACATTATAGGCTTGTTCAGCTCACTGACCCATTTAAGGAGGGATCTATCTAGACAAAATTTTGCAGTTTCCCCGAATGTCTAAGATATTGGGATATGGTGAATTTGTCCCCTCTACATTTCCTCCTCATCCCTCACCTGCCTCATCACTGCCAGGAAAACTAGAACTACCTAACCTCGGGAATTTTCTATTCACTTTAAACTTCATCTGCTCTGCATACCTTTATTTTTTCTTTTAATTAGTTTTTCCAATTATCAAACATTTGAATATACTTAATTTCCCCCCTCTCGGTAAAGACAAGTTGATTTTTATAATATTCTGAGTATTTACTACAAAGGAATGGAACACAGCATGGGCATATTAAAGTGTTTTCTCTTGTGCCTCCGTCTCTGGGCTTCATACACTGGTACATAAGATACATTCTGTTTTCATATTTTTTTCTATATATGTTTTAAGGAACAAATTTTCTAAGCACTTTTCATTTGCCATAGGAGCAGGTATTATGTAAAGGAATTCTAGACTAGAGGTGGTGAGAATCTCAGAGATCATTAGTCAACTTTCTCATTTTATACATAATGGCCCAGATAGGTGAGTGACTTGCTCAGGTCCTCAATTCTAATTTTAGTGACTGTCCATTGAACTATACGACCTTCCACTGTAGAATTATTTTAAATGGCAAATTCCTAGAGATCACTTAAAATAATCCTATAATTTAAAAAAACCCACAGCTTTCTAGTACACAGAATAAGAATTTTAAATTATCGATTATTGATAGCATAGTATAATGGTGATTAAGATAATCCCAAATATTAACAATCTAAAATCAATTCTATTTGTCTTAGAAATTGCACATTTGATTTCTTTGGCCAAAAGATTTACCTTCTTCATTACTGTTTTCAATTGATATTAAGACGTTTGCCTTCCTTGGACACAGAGCAACTAATGGCAAGGGATGGGGGTCAGAAATATAGTAGGTGTTGGGAAAATGCCTAGAATTGAAATTTGACTGGTGATTTTTATCTACCAGCTAGAAAATCCATATATGGTGGGATAATCATGATTTGATGAGAACCATAGAAGCCTAAGATTGTAAGAGTTTAGGGTTGGAAAAGACCTTAGATAGATGTTAGGCTAGCCTAATCTCTTCATTTTCTAGATAAGCAAAATGAAACCAAAATAAGTTAAAAATGATGTGCCTAAGTTTGGAACTTTAGAGCTGGAACATCATCACCAACCCCCTCATTTTACTTATGAGGAAATAAAATACAAGAAAGGTCAAATGAGGTGTAAATGCAGACCTAGCAGGTAGCTAACCTAGCATTAGAACCCAAGCTCCTCTGCCTCCTTTTCAAGTGTTTTTTCTCCCATAAAATGCTGCCAGCTCAGGGTATAAATCTGTACCCTGTCCTCTACTGAGCAGTACGAGCTACTATGTAGAAGGCCTTTCTTACACAGCTTGTATGTCTACTTCAAGAACGGCAAGCCCCCTTCTCAATATAACAGAGTTGATAGGATTTCCTTTCAGGTTCTGCAAGTCAGAGATCGTGAAAAAATGCTATTCATCTTCAAAGATGATAAAGAATACATAATGGAAACCCCTTTATCCCTAAGTGCTGATGACAGTGTCATAAACTAAGGAGACAGTTTCTCCTACAGTTCTATTCAGTGCCTTCTGCATCGGAGCTTTCTTAAATGTTGCAAATTAAAATGGAAATAACTATTTACACCCATCCCAATGGTAATCATTTGATAGGCAATTAATGGACCTGGTACAGTATTTTTACCATTGTGCATCTTAAAACCTATCTTTCAACTGCCTCAGTTTCCTCTCCTGACTAGTGAAGCTCTAAGTTTCAGCTAAATCCCTAACCTTCAACAAGCTTTCCCAGTCCTCCTTAATTGTAGTGCTTTCCCTTTGAGATTATCTCCAATTTATACTGTATATATATTTTTTGTTCATAGTTGTTTTCATGTTTTCTCCCCCATTAGGTTGTGAGCTTGTTCAAGGCAGGGACCTGTTTTTCTTTCTATTCCCAAAGATTAGCACATAGCAATAAATTCAATTTTACTTGTTGACAAAAAGGAAAGGGAGAGAGAGGTGCCCTTTTGGTATATGAGCTATGAAATCTGGAAATTTATTTACTTACTCACCCACCAAGTCATGCTTAAAAAGATTTTTTTTAAGTTGATAATTTTTTTTCACTGCCCCAAAAAGTCATTTCACACTATAGGCTATGAAATATAATGGCCTCTGGCATTCTGCACAAAACCCACCAATATTCTGTGCATTCACAAAAGAGATTTTCTTAAACAGTTAAATATAAAGCATCAGCATTATGTTGATGAACCACAGGAGAAACCAGCTTCATACACGGATCAATGTAATCCAGTGTTTTCAGGACCCAAAGTTCTCTTGGGAGTGTTAGAAATTGACATGATAGTCTCTTAGTGCTTGATTTGACAATGAGATATAGCTGAAAAACACGTAGAACGCAGGGTGAAGAGCCTCATCTCATAAAGTTCCATATTGGCTGGACATGGGAGGTGGCTCAAGAAGGGGAGCTACATCTTCCAAAAGTCAATTGTGAATTACTCTCACTAAATTGGCTCCACAGCAGCGATTCTCAGTTAGCAGCATCCAAATTGAAGTGGCTGTGTGAAAAATACCCAAGTTTTCCCCAACACACACACACACACACACACACACACACACCCTCTTTTGGAGATCTGCCATCACAAAACACAAAGGACACACAGATCTAAAGAGTAGCACTTTGGGGACTGTATCAGAAAAGTGGAAGATCAAAAGTTTGGCACAGAGGCTGCTGTCAGGCACTCAAATGCATAACTTATTCCAAATTTTGGAGACCTACAGAGCAGATTTATGAACTAAACTTGGCTCAAAGAGAGTCTGAACTAGAGAGTCCCCAAACCGGTAAGAATGAAAAAAAAATCTGCCAAATTGTTTCTTTGTTTATTTTCAAAGGAATTGAAGAAAAAAATAAAAGGAGATTAAAATGAGACCATTATCTATTATATTTAATTACTCATTTCTTATACACACTTGGAAATAAATCTTCTTTCTGGGAATTTCCTCATTTCAGGAGAACTCAATGATTTTCTCTCAACAGCACAAGAAACTGAAAACAGCCAATTATGCCAATTTTTTTTTAATTTCACTCACATCTCCATGTCTGTGCACTGGCCATCTTCCACACTCGGTAAACAATCTTTCCTCACTTCCACCTCAAAGAATCCATCTCTGACTTTAAGACGCAGCTCAAGTGCCATCTTTTACATGGTCTTTCCTGAACCTCCAAATACTTTTTCCCCCTACTAAACCACCATTTATTTAGCTATGTTGTATTTATTCCCTTTACATTTATTCTGTATGTGTGTGTGGTGGGAGACTGGATGTATATGTGTATATATGTGTGTGTGTAGTTATAGATGATATAGATACATCCTCGTCTTTAGAGGCAACTAGATATCTTGGTGGACAGTGATGGGGAATG
The DNA here is from genome assembly GCF_019393635.1 of Dromiciops gliroides. Taxonomy (NCBI): domain Eukaryota; kingdom Metazoa; phylum Chordata; class Mammalia; order Microbiotheria; family Microbiotheriidae; genus Dromiciops; species Dromiciops gliroides. The sequence goes on along the minus strand of NC_057862.1, from coordinate 339,407,610 downwards.
GAGTTAACAAGACCCGAGTTCAACACTAGCTCAGACCTCAGACACTAGCTAAGTGACCCTGGGCAAGTCATTTATCCTCTGTCTTCCTCATTTTCCTTGAGTTTAAAATGAATATAACAGTACCTACTTCATAGAGCTGCTATGAGGATCAAGTGAGATAAAATCTGCAAGTACTTAGAGTCCCTAATACCTATTAGGTGTTTAATAAATGCTTATTTCTCCCTCCCTCCCCATGGGCAAGTCACGTAACCTTCCTGATCCTCAGTTTCCTCATCTGTACAATGAAAAAGTTAGATTATATGGTTTCTGAGATCCTTTCTGGACATATGACTGTAACAATACAAATTAATATACCTTTTTACACCAAAGCTTCTTAAACTGTTGGTCAGGACTCCATATAGGGTTGTATAACTGAATGTGGGGGTCATAAAAAATTTGGCAACAGTTATGTATACCTATTTTATATACTTATATACCCAGAGTCATGTAAAAAATTTCTTGGGCAAAAAGGAGTTGGAAGCAGAATAATTTTAAGAAGTCCTGTTCTATACAACGTTTACTCAAAGGATGGTATTCTGTCTATGATGGGAACAGAGGGGGATATAACAATTCATAAACCAAAAGAAAGCTGATATCAATGGTCATTAGGGGGAAAACATTATTTTCTCATTTAATCTAATATGAATTCTGAAGATTGTTGTCTGTTTTTCCCATGTGTCATTCTCAATTGTGTAGCTTATATTATAGGTTAAACCTGAAGCCTTTATCACCTGAAATGATTTGAAATCCAAAAATGACTTCAGAAATATTTCTGGTTTCATGAAAAGTTCACCAGGTTGACATTTTCTTACATGAGTAAATTCTAAATAGTGATTAATAAAATGATTAATTTACTCTTCTTTTTTCTCTCTCTCTCCTGTTTTCCCCATGAGTCATGGTTGGCCATCCACAAGAACAAAATATCTAACTGTGGAAAACTGTCTTCCAACTGCAGCATCTGTCTCCTTGGCAAGCTCTGCAGCCAGTTGGGCTCCTGGCTCTGGAACTATTTAAGAATCTCTACTGGGTTGAGCTATTAGTGGGCTCTCATCCTCCTAGGTCCTGGTTCCTACTGATCCCTTTCAATTTGAGAAATGGATTTGTATATTCTTACCCTTTTTGAGAATCAGTTATTGTACACATATCACAAATTGAGACCCCCAGAAGCAGTGTGTGTACGACACACATCCTTATTTCTCTGACTGCAGAAAAGTAGCTCAGCCTTCTCCTTCTGCTTTTATGTCATGTGTGAGCCGTCTCTCCCCTTCAGAAAAGGGAAAGGGGCTCTCCGAGTCACAGAGATAAAAATGCCTACTGATCTCTAAAGGAATTTGAAAACATCAAGTTACTTAGTGCCCAAAGAAAGCACATGGCCCCCCTCCAAGACTAACGATAAGGTGTATGAGGAAGAAAAGGAGGAAAAAACAGTAAAGGAGAATTGAGGGAAGCTGTTGACAAACCATAACAATCTGGCAACGTACATCTGAGCAATTTGTGTTGCTTTCAAAATTCTATAAAAAATACTCAGCTTAAGTATTTCAATTCTTTGGGAAACAGTCTCATCCTTACAAACAGTATTTCTGCAACAGCACTTGTCTCAGGCTGTTTCAGACCCCCAAATCCATTTTCAGTTGCCTTCTCTTTTTCCTAACTCCTTTCCAAACCTCCTTCCTACTTCTTACAATTTCTTTCTTAACCACTTAGGAGTCCCTTAAGGTTTCTGATACTTTAAAGAATTAGACAGATCTTCATGTTATTACTAGATTTCATTTTAGATTGCAGGAAAAAGAGGTATGAGGGAAAGATAGGAAAACCTTTTGTGTTATACAAGAGACTTTCAATATCACCCTCATCTAGAGGCTAGAATGGGATGAAACCAACTTTAAATTTTGAAATGCAAGATATTCTATTATGCCTAATATAAGAGTCTAATTGCAACTCTGTTTTTAAAAATGGCACCACAACAAAAAAAAGTACAAACATTTAAACTGAATCAACAGCCACACACAAAGGATGTCCTGTAGACATACTGACAGAAAACCCATACAGTGTTCAACCTTTCAGAGACCTTGCTTATGTGTGTCTAACAGTGGCAGAATCATGTTTATCAGGATTCAGAGAAGTTGCATTTCCACAGCTGGCTCCACTTTTGTGGGCCTGTTTTGTTTACAAAGCAGCACAGCATTTCATCCAGTTTTGTTTTTGTGCTCCTCATCTACTTGTAAGTCAGAGGTATGGGAGTAACATGTTGACTGTTACCAATAGGTTTATCGATTTATCACGTGCAATTCTCTACCTCAGCATTTTTATAAACTAATAAACAGATTTCACCCTTACACAGAAGCAAAATGTACTTTTGGGATATGTAATGAACAGATTTTGTCATCATCCTTCTTGAAAGGTTGCATTTGGTGACAAAGAAAGCAAAACAAAAACATCTATTTTAAACATTAAAGAAAGAGGAAAATCCAAAGGCCATATTTAATGTTGAACTGAGTGTGAATATGAATAAGTTCTAGGCCATCCCTTAAAGTAGGTGCTTTTATATCTAAAAAGACAAAATTACTAATGGCTCCACTTGTTTTCTATTAAAAATCTACTCATTGTCTTCACAGCAACCCACATGCCAGTATGCAGCCAGCTTGGACAAAGAGTTTGCTTTGTGTGTATCAGATGCAAAATTTACTTAAATTCCAGATAATTGCAAGTGCATCTGCTAGTTATTGTTAGTGGTCTATATGAACATTTCTCCACTGTACACAAAGAGCAATTATCCAACGGTTAAAGAAAAAGAAACAGTCATTTCTGTAAATTACAGACAGCTTCTTTATCACAGAATAAGTTTGTGCTAAAATAATAGCACCCCCAAATATTTTTAAAACAAAATGCTTTCACTCACATAGCGAATATATTAACCATGCCGAAAAAAAAGGTGAGCTTTAACGACTCCGCAATTACCAGGTCTTGAACAACAAAATAAAATTCCTACTAGTACTAACTCATCAAAAATTCAAGTGTGCCATTCTTCCCCCTAACCCACATCCCTACCCCACCCCAAAAAAAGAGAAAAGAAAAGGAAAAAAAAAATAGTAGTCGGCATACCCTAAAAGGTCAGGTACTGGGAAACACTCGAGTTCCGCATTCAGAACCAGTATGTTTAAACAGTCTACCGCTAACATGATTTATTTACATTCACTCTTTCCTTTCCTCCCTCCCCTCACCTTACTTAGGTCCCAAATGAGAGGCAGCTGGTTATATCAAATAAAGAACTTGTCGCAGAATTAGGAAAACGTGAATAAAAGTTCTACCTAAACCACATAGTTGCCTTTTTCCTGGGATAGTAGCTTATCTCTCAGGCGCCCCCAGGAAATAATCTAAGAATATAATTTGCAGAGAAAGTACAGATATACTATATAAAAATTATTAGACCTGAATTTCTATAAACTAATGAAAGCAAACAAAAGGTCCCAAGATAGAAAAAACAGAGAGTCAAATAAAATAGGGAAATTTTCGTTGAAAGGCAATATAAGAATAAAAAACTTAATATGAAAAGGTTTGCTTAATGTATTTAGATTAATAGGTGGGCCCTAATGGTTTCTGTTATGGCTGCCCCACCAACATTTACCCCCGACCCTTTTTCTCTTGTTTCTTTTTCTTCTTCCTTTCTTCCTAACTTCATGCACAATCCTATTTCAGCTGTCAACCTCAACGTGCCAGGCCTCCTTCAAAGGCCCAATCCAATTTTCAGTCTTTTACACCTCATGCCAGCTAAACGACTTTTAACAGCTTCTCTTCTTCAAGGGCCTAATAGAGTAGATCTGTTCCTTTTAACAAATTCACAAAGCTATCTAAGATGATCACAGTGGTGTCATTAGAAAATAAAGAAACTACATAATAAATGCCTGAAAAAAATTTTGCCAAGTTTGACATGTTCTAAAACTAACAATTCTGTGCCTCTTTCCTGTTATAGCTTCATGAGAATGTTTTCATGATGAAATTGTAAAATCTATTACATTACTAACTGAAACCATTCATTATTAGAAAATCACCTGTGCATTCCCCAAACTAGAGAATCATCATTATTAATACTGCACATCAAATGAGAAGCATTCAATATTTAACTACCTAATCCTTCTGTAATTCACATTACAAAATACTAACCATGTGAGAATTCAACAAGTTGAATGACTGACTGTATTAGGTGAATCTGCCATTGATAATAAATAACAATACCGTAGTTTGTATTTTCCAAGTATAGCTTTTATTTTTTTATACTTAAAGATTTGAAAACACTTTAATTTTCCTCTAATTCATCCCCAAAATCTTCCTGAGACAGGATAAACATTATTTTAAAAGAACACATATAAATGTAGGTGTTTTAAAAGTAAAAATTTTACAGTTTGTGGATTATTGCAGCAATATTTTCTGAATAACACTAACCTAAGCTCACGTTAAATTTCACTGTTTAAATTAGAAGAAATGACAGGTTTCTGATTTAGAGGAAAATCCAAGTTAGGAGATATTTTAAAATAAATGTGTTTTCTCTTTTTGGCTTTGAATAACTAAGAATTCAAACTCATGGCTAATAATCTTCTCCTAGGGAAGACTGCCAGACAATCCCCTTTAATGAACTGATAAGACATTTGAAATCTATCATTTGAATGCTAAAAATTAATGGGAGAAAAAGTTTGGTTCTTTACATTGTTGTAAATAAATTCCCACTAATCATTTTTTTTCTTTTCACTTTTTAAAAAACTATTAGGCTTTTTGGAAAAACCTTTTCTTCACCTAGAGTACAATAAATTGTCAACCTAAATCCATCTCACATGGAATACCACAAATTCTGGATTAACAGAGACAAAATTAGTGAAATTTTACTAACCATTCCCTCCCCCCCACTCATAGTAAAGACAATGTAGCGTGAAGAGCTATTGAAAAGCATTCGCTCTTAGTTATCCCTGCCATAACTGAAAAGCTTGCTTCTTAATTAAAAACAAAAATCTCTTTTACTAACTCCTATGGTGTCTTAAGAGAGAGGAGTTCCAAATTCACAGGTAGAGAGGATTTCTCCAAGGCACTTAACAGCTGTGCTAAAGCGTTCTTGCCCATCCCTTAGGATATCTGAAAGTATTCTTGGTACCAAGGGGGAAATAATTTCATTCAAATGACAAAACCACCTCATTCCCCTTTCCTTAACTCCTTATGCTTTTGGAATTTTTGGAGCAAACTGGAAATTTGACCCTAAATGCTGTAATTTCTAATGGAATCCTGCCCATCAGGATAGAACTTGAAGTCCTGAAAACTAGGTGTGTGAAATAGTGACTGCGAAATTGGGCTGGGGGGGGTGGGGGTGGGCAGTGACTGAAATTGAGACAAAGGACTTAAGGGGCAGGAAGCCCAAATATGACCATTCCTAGATTCCTCATAATTTACATTTTGGTTATTAGAGAACAAGAGATGGAAAAGCAGTATCTTTGTTTACTTATAATAGCTAGCATTATTATAACTATTATTATTACTAAGCTATAATTCCTAGAAAAATATGTACATCTTAAAAGTTACTGCTAAAGCTAATAACAATCTGATTTTTTTGTGACCCAAGCTGTGAATTAATTCGTTTGGGTATAGAGAACCCTCTATCAATGTAGATAGGCACTGCTCTGAGTCTCTGCCTCAGACAACTGACTAGAAACTAGTCACAAAGGCAGTGTGTGTGAGAGGCAGACTTGAACACGTTTCTTCTTGACTTGAGAATGACTTTCTATCACACTATGCCATACATTGTCTGAATAGAAACCCCAGAGCCAAACAGAGCCTACCTGAAGACAGAATTAGACTGTTAGTACCTGAGGGCCATGAAGCAGTGTCTCTTACAATATAAACTCTCCCTCGACATCTGTCACCTCTCAGAAACAACACATTTTTCACAAATGATTTATAAATGATGAATTTTAGAGATAAAAATGCTTTGAAAAATGATCTCTTAACCTATGTACTTGTCATATGCAAATATCTTTGTTCTTTCCAGAAATCAAATGACATATGTCCATATTTAGACTAAGAAATACTAAAAACTGGGAAATGATTAAGGGCTTGTTTCTTTAATAAATTGCTTTCCCCCCAGTAACTGTTAAATAAAAATTTGTTTTTTCTAGTTTTACTCTTGCAACATTTTAAACGTAACTTAATATACACTCTCATGTACACACATACATATAGGGTGTGTGCATATACACATTCACCAGCAGCTATTTAGCAGTATTAAGGCATGATGACACTCATTCACTGAGTACATAATCATCCAGGTAATAGAAGCGTTATATAAATATACCTAAATGCTACTGACCAAGGGTTCTCCAAAAAGAGGCTTATGGAATACGACTGCCCAAAGAATTTTGGACGTCCTTTTCCTCTCCTTTCCCCTGGATCCTTGCCTATTCCTTTTTATTCTTTTGTTAAGCAGGTTCGTTGGAAAAGTGTCTGGCTGAAAAACAATTAGAAACTGAGAAAAAATATCCTGATAACCTTTCTTGAGGTAATATTTGTCAATAAAATTTAAGTAGAAAAGGGAAAACAATATTTTCAAAATAACATGAAAATGTTGTTATCACCATCTAGTAGAGGGGGCACTCTCAGTGGAGAAATTCCCTTCAATTAGTTTTGGCACCTTATCTGTAACTTATAGTTTTAGAGATTTGAGGTTAAATGATTTACCTATGATGGCACAGCCAGTATGTGTTCATGGGCTCAAAGAATGCACCATCTGGGAAGGGGTCTCAGTGACCATCTATTCCTACCCACATCTAAGAATTCCCATTATAACATAACTGACCAGTGGTCATCTAACCTTTCTCAGAGACCCAATGAAAAGAAAACCATCACTTATTCAGGTCAGTTTATCCCATGTTTGTTGTTTCTTGGTTGTTTTTCAGTCTGGTGCAACTCTTCGTGACCCCATTTGGGGTTTTCTTGACAAAGTTATCAGAGTGACTTGCCGTTTCCTTCTCCAGCTCATTTTACAGATGAAGAAATTGAGGCAAACAGGATTAAGTGACTTGTCCAGGTTCACACAGCTAGAGTCTATGACCAGATGTGAATTCACAAAGATGAGTTCCATGTTTGGATGTTTACAATTACTAGAGATTTTCCTGGCATCAAGTCTAAATTTGCTGTTTTGCAAATTTTTTAGTAACTTCCCTATCTCTGCCCTCTGAGGAAACAAACAGAATCAGTCTAAGCACCCCTTTTATGAGACAGCACTTAAAATACTTGAGGCAGTCACAATATCACCTCATATGAAATGCCCCCAGTTCCTTCCATTGATCTTCATGTGACATGAACTGAAGGCCCTTTACCATCCTTATTGATCTCCAGCATATACATCAAATACCTTAACTGTGGTGTTCATAATGGAACACAATACTCCAGGTATGGTTCAACCAAGGTGAAATAAAGAAGGGCTATCAGCTCCTTATTCCTGGAAGCTGTGCCTCTCTTGAATCCCAAGACATAATGAGCATTTTTTTAAGCTAGTATATTGTACTACTGTATACTAGTATACTGTACTACTCATACTGAGTTTCTAATACCCCTAGTTTTTTCATTCAAATTGCTGCCTAACCATACCTCGCCTAACTTGTATTTGTACTTTATTTTTTTAATACCCAGTGCAAGATGTTACATGCATTCCTACTATATTTAAGCTTATTAGATTCTGCCCAATTCTCTAAAATGTTAAGATTTTTTTTTATTCTGTTATCCAGTTCCATAGCTACTGAGAACTAGATAAGTAAAAGTTAAGAAAGAATAAATATCCTAATACCTTTTTTGAGGCAATATTTCTCAAATCTGAAGAAAAGAGAAAAACAATACTTTCAAGAATAACCTAATAATTGTTGTTATCATCATCTAGGGTGTGTCATCTACAAATGTGATGAGAATGTCATTATGCCCTTAATAATGTTAAAGAGCACAGGGTACTCTCGTGGAGAGCTCCTGTCTAATGACATTAAGCTATAAACAAAGGACTCTTCTAGCCATTGAACCAAATTTGAATCTAACTACATTTTCTTCTAGTCCACATTTCTCCATCTTCTCCATAAGAATGACATAAATTCTCCTTACTTATCTGTTCTACACAATTTCCTCAGGAATCAAAATACTAATTTATAATTTGCAAAGTATTCTCTTCTCCCTTTTTTTGCAGGGCAATGAGGGTTAAGTGACTTGCGCAGGGTCACACAGCTAGTCAAGTGTCTGAGGCCCGATTTGAACTCATGTCCTCCTGAATCCAGGGCCAGTGCCTTTATCTGCTGCGCCACTTAGCTGCTCCCTTCTCTTCACTTTTTTAAAAAATTTAGATATCTGTCCTCTCATTTTATGGCCCCTCTCCTGTTTTCCATAATCTTTTAAATATTACTATCAGTGGCTCAGCAATCAAACCTGACAATTTTTTTTCTGTAACCAATGAGGTAATTCATTACACCAAGTGACTTGAATTTATCAAGGATGACTTGGTTTTTCACAATCATGTCTCTCCTGGTATTTCATCCTGGAACCACACTTGGTGCTTGGAGCTTCCTACTGATATGAAGCATCCTACTACTCCTGGGGCCTGCTCATCATGGAATATGCCTCCAGAAGTCCCTCACCCTTTCTCCCATTGGGGAGTTTCTCCTGAAGCCTCCATTTTGTGAATGGGCCCAGGCCAGTCTACCTTCATTTCCCTCCTGACCCTGTTCTTAACTTTCTGAACTTCAAAATTATGCCCATAAGCTAGGTACCTTCATTGCTTTCCCATCCCTTTCAGCTCTCTTCTTCCTTTCTTTCCCCTCATTAGAACAGAAACTCCTTTAGGGCACTTGGGTAGGGAAAAGTGAAGCAAAATATAAATCAAACAATTTTGCCTTCTCTTTTTGTTACCACGTAACATTATTCCAGCCACCCTAAACAGATATTTTATCCCCTCTTTGATGCTCCCAGAACAACTTCAATCTCTTTTTTGTTATCCTTAGCTTCCCTTATGAGCCTAAGTCTTGACAGTATTTTTACCGAGCAGTGCCATTCTTTCATATTTATCCTATCACCTGGTCTTGCTCCCATCTTTTGTAGATTTCTTTTTTAAAAAATTTAAGTTGGCTGTTAAGATCTCTATTAAAAGAGTTCTTAACACAGGGTCTGGGAACTCCAAAAAAATTTTGATAACTATTTCAAAATAATTTATTTCCTTTTTAATTATATATTTCATTTTATGCATAAAAACATTATTCTGAGAATGATCCATAGACTTCACCAGAGTATCAAAAGGGTTACAGTATTAAAGGGTTGCCTAGATCAGTAGTGTCATACTCAAATAGAAACTGATCCCTGTGAGCCATATATTGACTTAGAAAACCACAAATAAACATTATCTATGTAGTGTTGTATTTTTATTTATTTTTTAAAAAGATTTCCTACTGCCATATAATTCAGAGTTTGACACCTCTAACCTAAAGAATTTTGAGATTATGAGACCTGCCCAGAGGTGAGACAAGAAGGCAAGTTTTCCTAGCTTTGGGGTCAGCTAAGATGCCATTGTTCCTTTATGCTTCTCCCTACTGTTCCACATGTAATGTATATGTGTATATAAACACAAACACATATATCTAAATGAAGTAGATGACATATAGACAGATATAAAGAATAGTCATTTGTTTGCTTCTTCTATTAAACTGCAACATTACCAAGGATACTAGAATTCCTACTATAAAACTAGCTCACTTGAATGGGGGTTTAATAAACATCCTGGAAGTCAAAAATAGTAACACTATTTCAACTTGAAAACTGTCAAAGAACAATCTATAAGAGCATATACAAATAATGTAATGGCCACTATGCCTTTCTTAACTATTCTATGATGCTAGAAGTAGCCTTAGGGAACATTCTAGTAGGAATCATTGTTTTGAAAAGCTCAGTTTCTATGACCATTTGCATTTGGCTCCTGAGGTAAAAACTGATAAGAAGAATCAAGCTGTGAATAGTTTGCTTTCAAAGAATTTTAAAACATTTTTATTTCTATTAAGGTGTTATAATTTTTACAAATATATTTCATATTTAGCGAATAAATATTAACAAGAAGGAAAGGGATGGGGAAAAGTATATGAAATGATCTCTCATTTAAAAAATAAATACTAAAACATAGACACAAATGAAATTTCTTTGTAACCAAAAGCTTCATCTTCTGTATTTAAATCAACAATTCAGTAGTAACAACCCCAAACATAGCAACTTCTAATATTCAGATCATATGGTAGAGCTCACCCTTTCCTTAGAGTGAGCATTGATTTTATCATGCAACTCCTATAATTGATTTCATAACATATTTCCTGTAATAAAATTTTATGTGCTTCAAATTCAAAAATGATTCTTCTAAGATATATATCTAGAATAATCACTTGATACATATAGACTACCATTTAACATATATTGCTGGTGGGAACAATTTAGGGAAACTTGGTAGCTCATGGACATAAAGATTTAAACAAATGAAATTACACTTCTGTCAAAATTCCATATTTCACACATTTCTTTTCAACTGTGAATCTCTCAGTTATTACATATTTTGTAGAACATATTACAGACTGACATATTGCCAGAATTTTAACATAAAAAGCGAGTTGAACAAAATCTGAGCTAAATCAAAATATTCAAGATAGTTCCCATGAAATGTGAGAAAAAGATAAACCACATTTTAAATTATGACTGAGGATGAATGGAGGAAAAGATTTTAAAAACAGATCACTAGCTAAATTCTAAAATATCAAAAGTGAAAAAAGAATTGTGAGTAGTTTTCAAATAAGACAGCATAAAATTAGTTTTTAATTCAATAGTTGATACTTATATGAAGCTTTAATATTTGCAAAGTACTATATGTGTGTGTACACACACACACATATCATATAATAACTTCGTGTGTAGGTATTACAAGTATTATCCCCACTTTACACATGAGGAAACAAACTCTGAGAGGTCAAGAACCTTCTCTGTTGTTAGACTTCTTATAACAAAGGCCACGTCTTTCTTGACTGAAGTAATTTTTAAATTCTCAAGTGGCCAGACAATAACAAAAGATGGTCCCTAGAGTCATAATAACTAAACATATAACCTTCTCAGAACAAAGGTTATATACTCCACCTACTCCTCCCTATGAAAATATGAGCTGATATACAAGTATGTATATGTATTCAAATATACATGAAGGTAGCCTACTGAGCAGAGGGTTAAGTCTTGGAGTCAGGAAGAGTGGGTTTGAGCTAGACTTCTGACACGGCCTGCCTGTGTGGGTTAAGGGTAATCACTTAAGCAGATTATAATAAGGCTAAGAGTTGCAGAATATTTGTCAATTTTCAACAAATATGTGTGTATATGAACACGTACATATATACATATATCTTTATTTCAGAGTATCATGTCATATGAAAATCAGATGAAGGAAATTGGGCAGTTTAGATGAGAAAAGACTTAGGAAGGTCATAATAGCTACCATCATATATTGAAAGGTTTTCATATGAAAAAGGTATGTATTAGACTTTCTCTATTTGACCCCAGAGAAAACTAGGAAAGAGTGAGTTGATATTGCAAAGGGACAAATTTAGGCTTCATTTAAGAAAAAAATTCCTAACAATTAAAGATTGTTGCTGTTGTTACTGTTTTTCTTTCATGTTCAAAGAGCACCGTGACAGATGTCATGACCTATAATGAATTGGATTTGAGTGAGGAAGGGTCATGCAAAGCTTCAAGCCTCACTCTCTCCACTGGAGCCATATGGGTCCAGTGGAAAGATAAATTATCAGGACACCTTGAGGTAGCACCGGATGTTAAAGGCAATTGGGGTTAAGTGACTTGCCCAGGGTCACATAGCTAGTAAGTGTCTGAAATGACATTTGAACTCAGGTCCTCCCAACTTCAGGGCCAGTGCTCTATCCACTGTGCCACCTAGCTGCCCCTAACAATTAAAGATATTCAAAAGCAAAATAGGTTCTCTGAACTGGTAGTGTTCTCCAGTCCACTAAAGACCTTTGAACAAATTGCATAGTATTTTGTTTTAATAGTAGAAAGAATCGGGGGCAACTGGGTGGCACAGTGGATAAAGCACCGGCCCTGGATTCAGGAGTGCCTGAGTTCAAATCCAGCCTCAGACACTTGATACTTACTAGCTGTGTGACCCTGGACAAGTCACTTAACCCCCACTGTCCTGCAAAAAAAACAAAACAAAAACAAAGAAAGAATCTTTAAAAAAAACATCAGAGGTCATCTAGTCCAATCTCAACATTTACAAATTAGGAAACTGAAACCCAGATGGGAAAATGGTTTGCCCATGGTGACAAAGGGAGTGTTTGGCAGATTAGAACCCAGGAACTTTGGCCGAAAATCCATTGATCTATCCTTCTCTATAAGTAAACTCATGCACTGATATAATATGGACAAAGTTATTGTTTAGAACATTCAGTACATACAGTGTTCCCAAAAGTCTTAGTTCAGTTTTAAGCTTTAATACTTTAAAACTGCACTAAGATTTTTGGAACACCCTTTATTCTGCTTTGTTAAGAAACACTGTTGCCTTATAGATAAATTATTTTGAAAATAAGACAGAGTTGGTTTTATATACTTTTCTTCCTTTTTCTTTTATTGTAACCTTGTTAATTCTGAAATAGATTTATAAACATTCTTCACTAACATGACTATAACCAATGTGGAATGCTTCTTTGACTGAGGGTAAGCTGCTCACAACTATTTTTTTATTACATTTTCCTATAAAAGTCCCCCAAACCACACATATACACACACATAGACACAGACCCAATGGTCAGAAACTATGTTGTCCTCTCTAGAATAGTGCTTTATGCTAAATTATAGTATGGGATATCACCAGAACAACTGAGAAAATTCCCCAAAAAGGTTAAAATTTTCATTGCAAAAATTTCTACCTTCTATTTCTCATGTCATTTAGGAGTAAGTTGATAGGAGCTCAAGATAAGGAAGAAGCTGGCCTGTTTTCCTTATTCTCTGTTGCTTTTCCCAAATGAGAGTGCTTTTTCTCCCTTTTAGTTTTTAAATAGCTGGTTCTGTGAATGTGAGCTAAGTCTTGTTTTCATATTTTATCCTCTGGACTGTAAAGTATAATGACATAGACCATGCACCCCCCATACCCCTCCCACCCCCATGACACATAAATCCATTGGGTAGATAATTAAGCAACAGACATATTCAATATAAATAATAAATAAATTTGGTTTTTACCCTTTTGTAATTGGTTTCAATTAACTGCGTCTGATTATTTATGGGATAAACAGGATTAGAGAGAAAATTTAGATGCTGGGTCATACTAAAACTGCTAGGTCACAAACCAAAGCAAAATGTATTGTAATACGCATAGTATAGTTAATCTTAGTGCTAATTTCTTATATACAGCTATCAACAAAATCCCTGTCAGGTACAAAGAAAGTAGATAGTCTTATTGCTATGAGCACAGTAAAGATGCAGATTGTTTGACTAACTCAGAACAAAGTATAAACTCACCCGGAAAGTTGATAATTCATCTATTTTTTTAAAGACCCTTCCATCAACTCCCTTATACATTATAACTACTAATTGTTCATATTTTTATCATCTAATCTAAATCCTTGCTATTACAAACTCTGTATGCCTTTATCCTGCAATATAACTTCAGAGAGGAGAAACACTGAAGCAGTTGTCTTTAAACTGTATGAATGTTTAGAAAAAGTCCAATACCCCTGGTTTTGTGTGTATGGATGTTTAGATGTATGGATATATGTATAGATAAGTGTGTATATACTCACATACACACATACACACATACACATACATTCTCCCCATCTGTTTCACAAGGTCAGAGATAAGGGTACAGATATCTTTAAAATGTTTTGTCAGAAATCTTGGAAAATATTTGGCTTGTTCAGCTTTTAAAATACAGTTATGGTATGATGTTATCTATGTTCTTCTTACTGTTTAGAGTTAGGATTCTAAATTGGTTTATCACAGATGCATCTGTCCAGGTTTGAACCTAGTAAAATTTCCAGGACTTTGTTTCCCGCCCCCACCCCGAACCCAAAATGAAATTTAATGATTATCATGGAAGTGTGTCCCATCTGTAAATTCTCTAGACCACACCTTGAAGTCCCTGAAGAAGAATAGGAGGTGGTAATTAAAATTAGATAGAAAACTTGGAAATGTGTGCTAAGGAGATTAACCAAATGTTTTAGGCAGAGCCTATTGTGCAATACATTTAAAAAAAAAATCAAAACTTGGTCAACATACTATCATTTAACAATGTGTGCAGTATAAAACAAAATGTAAATTGCAAAACATTCTTTTGGGGTATTTTAAATATTCAAATTTGAGCATGCTATATCTCTGTCTTATAGTTTTCATTGAAGTTAATAATATGTTTTCCTGCATGGATATGCTTTCTTTATAATTTTAAACAAAAAAACAAAAAACAAAGATAGGAGAAAAAAGGGTAGAAGAGAGATTTAAGAGTGAAGAGAAGATCACTAAAGGAAGATTCAAGGGACTCTGATATAGAATCCAAGTCAGTGGTCAGGATCTTATGCCTTTGTTATCATCAGTGCTACTAATAACTGATGTTTCAAATGTGTCAGAAATATCACCTGAAAAAAATGACATCATGATGTATGTTCACCAGAATTGCTCCATGTTTTATAGTGAGTGATTAAAAACATTGATAACCTTGAATAAATAAAACTAGAGACTGACTTAAAGAAAAACTCAAAACAATCTATTTATGGGAAGGTGGGGAACTGCACGCTTTACCTTTCCCTTAAAGTTGTCTTAAATATAAGGAATGACTTTTCGAAGAGTCACATGGTAAATCTAACAAAGAAGGGGTGTACATGTCCCTATAGAAAATTACTCATAACAAACACAAGGCTTGAGTTAGTCAGCAAGCCCAGAATGCCCACAGTGCAGGATACTATAACGAGTTCCTTAAGCCTCATAGTCTACATTTGTGAAACGCCTTCATTTACAGGAAGAACTCAGCCAGTGTAACTGTTGATCTTTAGATCACAAGGGGCCTCAAATAGAACTAAAACAAAAACGGTAATGAAACGAAGAATTCTCTGTGTCAAGATGAGTAAGAAAGAAGAAGCAGGGCAGAAAATTCTTCAAGGACCCCAAGCAAAGGACTGATCAGTTCTGAACTTTTAAAGAGAAGATCTGTCCCTGTCAATATCTCACAATTATATACTTCCTCCGGAAGTCAGATAGAGCATCTTTAGAATTCACTTAATGACATTCAGGGGCTCCGCAAGAAGAGAGATCAAGTATGTTGAGCAATTGTTCCATGAAGATCTTTTGAGAACTAATTTCTTTTTGTTGGGGAGGGGACTGGGATTTATTTAGCTGCATAATTAACAGTTAAAGCTCCAGTTTTTTTTAAACTAATGTAGACATGTAGCTCATATGCTTGCTCCCTACTCTGTAAAGTTTGAAAGAAAAGTTAAGTGCATTTGTTCTTGAATTTTGGTTTTGTCTAAAAGGTTATAATTATATATCCAGCAGAGGTGGACCAATTAAAGTCTTTCAGGAAAAAATGAAAGCTAACCTTATTTGCAAACTATCATATGGTGCTTCATTTTTCTCCCTTTATGAATTCACAAAAGGCTATAATGCTTCTAATTCTGAAACATAATACAGTATTAAAATATATTAATAGTCTTGGGGCAGTTCGGAACTTGAACTTAAGGGGGAATACTTTACGCCTCATTAGCTTTATAAAATCCTTTGGAAAATGCTAGGTAACTTAAGCTAATGGTGAAGTACCGAATAGATCATATCTATTTACATCCTGTTAAAAAGCACTTCAAGAGTAATTTTTATTACAATGGCAGCCCGAGTAGAGTAAAAAGAACACTGGACTTGGAGTTAAAAGAGTTGGTTTTAAGTCCTGGCTCTATCATTCATCAGCTGAAAGACTTCAGTTAACTTTCTGGTCCTTGGTTTTTTCATCTGTAAAATAGGGATAATGACTTCATAGGGTCATTTTGGACAAACTGCAATGTAGATTGTAAAGCACCATATGAATGTGAGTAGTTATTATTCACAGTGTGCTGCTGCTTGTAATATGGGTGGGTCAAGTTACAATTTTCAGAGGTATCCCCAAATACAAAGTAGTTTTAGACTACGGACAACGCTGGTAAGTCTTTAATATTACTTAAAGAGATAGGGAAAGTAAAACAGATAAGTGACATGACATGACATCTTATCTTCCACATTAACAATTTTAAGCTAGCTACCACAAATGAGTTTGTTTTATAAAAGCAAAACAAACCACATCACCATTTCTCTGAGTTCTTGATAAATACGAATTGTGTGACTATGGACAGGTCATTCAACCTCTCACTGCTCCCAGAAAACTCTCTAGGATTATAAATTGCAGACAAGTTACAGGTCTATGTAGATGGAGAGGAGTTGCCTACACTAATGAAACAAACAAACAAAATGAATGGAAAAAACAAACAGAAAAACATAAATGACTGACAAGGGGGTGGGGAGATTCCTTTCCACAATGGGAATTTTGTTTGAAAAAAGCAAAAGTGGTAGGACTACCAATGCAAGAATACTTTGACAGGAGAGCAATTTGCCTTCCATGTACAAGAATCTTGCAAAATGACACTAGAAAATTGTAAAAGGTCTTATGAAATTTTAAGTGGCATACTCACTAGCCATAAAAATGCTCTGAAATAATGATCTCTCAGAGAAAATAGTCTCAGAAGTTGCTGGGTATCAAGAAAGATGGGCTTTTTGAAGACTGAAGATGGAGCACAAAGAACTTCTCCCCTTTTGCTCAATGGCTAACAGACATCAGCTGTGCACAACATTAAAAAAATTCCATCTGTTGCTTCAGAAAGAATTGCTATATAGAGAAATATGGTTTTCATGATTTTCTAGCTGGAGCTGAATGGTTTATTCTTAATTGAGTACTGCCTTTTTAATTTCACCTTCCATTTGGATCTGACTACTCAAATAGGTGAGGGAGAAGAGGAAAGGGAACAAGCCCCACTGTAATGACCTTGACTGCCTTCTGTCAGAAGTCACTTGTAAAAAATTACCTTGAATCATTTTTGCAATAAAAAAATGAGACTTTGGCTCACCAGGTTTGCCATTTCCTAAAAATATTGAGAGGAGTTAGCAATTCATTTCAATTACTAATGCAGAAAGAAAAAGAAAAAAAAGACAGAAATTAGAATTACGGGGAAGACCCAATACCTCCATGACAATGAAACACACCACATAGCCAAGGAAACCTCCATTCTTCACCGAATGAAAATGTGAAGTCTAACAAGACAGACGAATGTGATTGTCAAGTTAAGCTCCTCAAATCAATACTCCTGGATATCAGTCTTTCTTTCTACATAGCCTAATGATCTAAGGTGCCTTTTTCTCTAGTTCCCCTGAAGTTCAATGATTGGCTGTTGGAATTGCTAAAATACTATGCTAGGGTCAATCAAGATTAAAGGTGGAAACCAAGGAAGCCTAGTAAGAAAATTGTATTATTTTCATTCTTAACCTTAGATCAAAACCAGAGACATAATGTTAAAAGGAGGTTAAAGATGTGTTATTAAAAAAATATACACACTGTAGCAATTAGGATTATACAAGGACAATACAAATCCTGCTGTTGACCCCAGAACTCAACCCTGCGTTATACTCAAAGACATATCGATACCCTTAATATTTTAACAAAAAATTTCAGAGCATTCACAAGTTGCCAGGAAACTAGGAGAAAAAAGCAACCTCTCTCAGAAGAAAGGGTAAGATCCATATGTCAATTAAAACTTAGTCATGACATCTGGAATTGACATAAAAAAAGAGGCCAAGTTTTTTTTTAATAAATATATTCATGCACTGAGTATATTACATAACAATTATACATTTCACCAAATGGGCCAAGCGAGAGTAGTCTAAAACCTGGTCACTTATACCCATACCCACAAATGTGCTGTGTGTAATTTAAATAATGCAGGTGCATAGCTTGGAAGATACTGTTTTTGTTTAGAGTTTGAGAATGAAAGGCATATAGAAGCTTTAGGTTCTATAGCATCTCAGAGTTTACTATATTAATTCATTTTTTCTTGGCATGGAGACAAGCAAAAGCTTTACTGAGAGACATCTGTGATCCTTATGAATGGAAGCAACTCAGTGTTTAAAAAATAGCAAAAACTTTATCAAATTGGTCAATTAAAGAGTCCAGAGAGAAAAAAAATAAATAGCAATATTTCCATCCCCAGAGCCCTAGGTATTAGCTCAGTTTTCATTCCAAATGAAATGCCTTATTAGCATTTGCAGAGTACAAAAGAATGAATATACTTTAGATCCCTGAATCCTGTCCACAATTTCAAGAAAAGCTGTTGTCAACACATACCACACAGAGCAGGTGAATATGCATGCTGGCTTAGGGGGAAGACTTTTTATTTTATTTTGTTTTGTTTTAAAGAAGAACTGGTCCAAGGGAGTTAATTTCCATTTGGTTGGATATTCAGTACTGACTTGGTTAGAATTTTGAGACTCTTAAATTGTATGTGAAGTTAAAAAAAAAAGTTTAACAGGATATCACATATGTAAACTCTTCTACATTGCTAGAGGTTATTTGCCATCCAGGTTGGGGCAGCAAACTTTTAGTTGTTTCCCTAAAATTCTTTCCACCCTTTCTTTGTAATGATGTCTGGCCCATAGTAGCCCTGATTTTTTGATTTACCCTTATTCTGAAATGGAGTTTGGACCATTCCATAATGATACTTAGGCTTAGATGATACCTGCTTGACTACAGAACGTCAAGTACATTTAAGCTGCCATTACATTAGCTCTTTTCCACATAGGATGCTAGCTTAATAGAATGTTTACAACTGCAAAGGAAACTGGTTTCTTTTTAAACTGGTGATTTCCCATCACTTATTGACCCTTTACTACTTTTTAAAAAACTGAACTAGTACTGAAAACTTAAGAAAATGAAGAATAATACAACTAAAATAAGAGTGTTCATAAAAACCTTATTGTGTTTAAATAACATGAATTTATTAAAGAATTCTGGTTTGGGTCTTTTTGTAACATTTAAAACAGATCCTAAGAGAATGAGTTTTAGGAGTTCTATTTTAGAAAAAAAAAGTTAGAGCTTAATTTGCATTCATTATACTGGATACTTTAAATAATTTCCTTCTTTGTGGTGGCAAGATTCAATCCCCTGCCCACTCCCCCCCCAAAAAAATCTCGATAAGATGCCACTTCAGGTAAGGTCTAAGGGCTCAGTTTTGGGGTTAGACAATACTACACACAGTCTCAGAAATCTAAGCAAGACAATACCAGCAATCCCCTTCATTCTCTACAGCCCTGAATTTATTATTAAGTACAATTTAGCAACAGCTCAATCACGGGAGGACAGGACAGTATGTGATGCACTAAAACACTTATATGTTTATTATCTTTGCAAGCAGCATGAGTAGGGTTGTCCATTACTGCCTCTTGCAAATCTGCAGCAATGATGCAAAACAGCCTTTTAAAGAATTTCTCTTTTGGAATGTAAATGATTCCTCCTTCGTATTTCTGGCTATTTTAGCCAACATGTACCATATAGTAGTTCTGGAATCACTGACATCTGTCATTTTGTCAAAACTGAGTCATAACACATTGCAATCCTGGAAAAGAATAACCTCAAACACCCGTGCAACAAAAACGCATCCTAAAAAAAAATCCTAACAATTGTGATGAGAATTAATGGAGAGAAAGCAGCAGCCCTTCTGCAGGGAAATAACACTCTACTCTCCTCCCTCGCTCCCCCCGACTCCACCGCACACCCCCCACCCCACCCCCACCCCCGCCACCGAACTCATGCAACTAATGATGACCTCTCGAAGTGCTGAATTAAAAGGTTCCAACATTCATCTAATGATGGAGGAAAAAAATAGAAAAATAAACACGAAACAAGTTGGAAACTGCACTAACGCAAAGAGAAAGAGAGAGCAGCAGCTTCAGGAGCTATTGCAGAATGAACAGCAATAGAAAAAGCCTTAAGCATCTAAGAGTAAGAAGTGAAAAGCATTTACCAGTGGCTCGTTCAGTAGCTTCACTCCCTGACACCATCTACATTGGGAGGTAACTTAGCCTAGTCTTCCGTCTCAGCTCGCTTTATAGCAAAATTCCTTCACTTCGAGGGGACTACACACACCCTCGAGAAACAGAGAGAAATAGATCCCAGAGACCCGGGCGGGCTTTCTCACCCCCTCCCTAAAACCCGCCCCCCGCACTCCCCAAACGGTGGTTCTCTCTTCTTCACAGTTCGCACGGTGGTGCGGCGGAGCTGCTGATGGGGCTGCTGCTTAAGCTGCTGCTGCTGCTGCTTAAGCTGCTGCTGCTGCTGCCGCTGCTGCTGCCGCCGCCGCTGCCGCTGCCGCTACCGCGGCTGCTCCTACTTCGGAAACGATTAGGAGGACGCCCAAGCACGACCTGTGTCTGCGAGCCACCCAGGCAGCTCTGTGCAACCTGCTCCTGAATCAAACCCATAACACATACGCACTGGCGCGCACACACATACACATACACATACACTCTCTCACGCGCGCGCACACACACACATACATACACACACGCTCACTTAGCACACGCGCGCACACAGACCTACACACGGGGAGCCGCGCCGCGCCGCGCAGCCCCTGAATGGGGAGCGCGAGCCAATCCCCGGGCTCTGAGCGCGCGCCCACGGGCCGCGACTCGCGGGAGCGACCACTGGAGCTGGGGGGAAGGAAGGCGCTGCCTCTGCTGCCAGGGATCAGGGTAGTAGGCTGGCAGCAAGGCAGGTCAGGGGATCCGGGGTTTGGAGGCTAGTGGAAAACACAAACACCACCCTTCTTTTGTCTGCAAAGGAATGAGCCTCGGGGGCGCTGCTTCCACCCCACCCCCAATGGGTCAGTCTAACGTCCGCAATGTGCCCGGCCCTGGCCCAGAACAGAGTTCTGCTGAGGGGTGGCGGGGACGATTTGGATGGGAGGGTAACCGGCAGCTTCGGGAGCAGAGCTCCGAGAGACCTCGCTGCCCAGGGTGTTCGGGGCAGGTTAAACCGAGATGCGATTTACCGCAGCGTCACTGAGCGCCCCCATCCCCCAGATGCTACAGCGCAGCGAAATCATCCTGCGGACTACCAGAACCTGCCCTGGCCACTGAGCATGCCCAGTCCGTGGCTCGAGCCCAGAGAATTTCACTCTCCCAGGTTAGGAAAAGGAGGACCTGGGAGAGGGACAGATTCGGGGCTCGGCCTGGACAGCAGCTCGATAGAGGAGGAGCAAAGGGAGGTAGACGTTGGCAGGACCACGGGGCGGGGATTGCTTGGGTGTGGGGGAAGAAAGGGGAAGAATACTTCCAGTCCCACCTGTTATTCCTTTCCATCATTAATTCCTGAGCTCTGTACCGAAGCTGCCCTCCAGGAGTTTCCATTTGGTGAGCAAGACTTAAAAATCTCTTATAAGTAGAATGTCAGAGCTGGAAGAAACTTTGGTTTAGGTTTTCGAGTTCCAAGAGACTTCGTAGGATCATAGATCAAGAGCTGCAAGGGACTTAAAAAGCCGTCTTGTCTAATCCCCTCATTTTACTGAGGAGGAGGAAAAAGGGGCCCACGGAGTTTAAGAGGCTTGCCTGAAGTCACATAGGGATCAGAGGTGAATTTTGAACCTAGTCTTCAGATTCCAGAGCCACTGCTCTTTCTCATATATTAAACCTAAAAGCTACATTTAGAGATTTTTTTTAGAGATAAGAGAGAGTGTGACTTGCTCCAGATCGCAGAACCTGGAGTCAAACCTAGCTACTCTGATCACAGATACATTTTCCTTTCTAATACACCAGAACCTCCCCTTCAGCACAGAAAACAATTCAACAGAGGTCAAGTGGTTTGCTCAAGGTCAAACCTCTAAGTAACACCAGAGCCTAGTCTAAAATGATCTCCTGTCTCCTACTTCAGTGCTCTATCCTTTACATGATTAGAGCTGGAAGGGGACTGGAACCAAAAAGGTGATGTAGTAAAACTCCTTAAGCTAGGTGGTGAAGTGTGTAGAGTACTTGACTGAGAGAGTCTTGAGTTTAAATACAGACTCAGACCGTTACTATCTGTGTGTGACTCTGGGTAAGATAAGATGCTTCGCTTGCCTGCCTCAGTTTCCTCAAATATAAAATGGGGACAGTAATAGCACATATACCTCCCAGGATGGGATGTTATGATCAAATGAAATAATCTTTCTAAAGGGCTTAGCATCATGCCTGGCATTTAGCAAACAATAAATACCCTTTCCCTTTCCTTACCTCTTTCCTTCTCTTCTCTCTACCTTTCTCTTCACTTCCCATTCCACATGAGGAAAATGAGACCCAGAGGTAAAATGACTTCCCTAAGGCCACGCTAAAAGCAGTATTTCTGTCTCCAAAATCATGTGCTCTTCAGGAATCAGGACTCTAGAAGAAGATCCATTCCTGTCATCTTGCCTGTATGAAAAGGTGCTTCTACTTAACAGTACTTTTTTTTTTAAAAGAAAATCTAAAACAAACAAAAATCCTTACTGACACACTGGTTGCTTTTTCCTTGGCAATGGGGTGGGGTTATTAGAAGATCCTCCTCCCCACTTCAGATTGTCACTGAGTGTTTTTAAGCACCGGGTATTCATCCAATAATCTATTTTTGGGTTTTTGATCACTGAATCACAATAAAAACTGCCTGATGTAGTGATAATAATAAAAAATATTGAACATCAGCTATGTTCAAGCTGCATTGGGAGATACGAAAATTTATAACAGTGTCTCTACCCTCAAGGACTTTACAATAGATAAGAAAGATGGCAATATTACCTTCCAGCTACAATACAAGGCAGTGTGTGATAAGGACAGAGAAGTGAAATCATAGAGCTACAGGAACTGAAAGGAGGGTGAGCCTACTCTTGCTTTGGGGAGAATCAGAGTAGACTTCCTGGAGGAAGGGGCACAGGTCCTGGAATCAAGAGGACCTGAGTTCAAATCTCACCTCAGACACTTACTACCTGTGTGACCCCCGGGCAAGTCCCAACCCCAATTGCCTTGGAACATCTGAAATTATCGCCAATCATGCTGATATATATCTTGCTACTTAAACCAGATGGCTCTGAAGAAGAGAGTGAGGTTGGTGACTTTGCAAAGCCCTCTCTCACTGAAATGCAATTCACTGCAAGTCATGACATCACCCTGATGCCATAGTCCTCTTCAAGAAAGAAGGGCAAGGGGCAGCTAGGTGGCGCAGTGGATAGAGCACTGGCCCTGGAGTCAGGAGTACCTGAGTTCAAATCCGGCCTCAGACACTTAACACTTACTAGTTGTGTGACCCTGGGCAAGTCACTTAACCCCAATTGCTTCACTTAAAAAAAAAAAAGAAAGAAGGGCAAAACAACAACAGGATATATTCACCAGCACCCTTCCAGCTGCTACCAGCATCTGAATTCTCCTTTCCTGCACCTTTTTATTTGAAACTAATGTCTCACTCTTGCTTATTTTCAATTTAATCTAGGATTTAAAACCTGCAAAATAGAAGCTGCATCCTGTATAGTTTATGGCAGGCAAACTGAGCATGCTTGGTAAGACAGGAGAGGTTTTGGTTACAAATAAGAAGCTTTTGTTAAAGATCTTTCCATCTTTGGAGGATTCACCTAGTAACAGGATCAGTGTGTAGCAGTTGTGCAGGAATTCCTTGCTGAAACAGATCAGGTGATCTGTTAGAATGAGATGTTTAGACATGGACTGATAGCTCCATCCTTTTCATTCTGTTCCTTATCTACAATATTTGTCTCGCCGTTCTCGTTTTTGTAGGTGTACACGAAAAGAGCATCCTCCAGTTATAGAATTTCTATTTATGTACCTCACAGTTATGCATATATGCTATATGCATATATATATATGCATATAGCTATATGCATATAGTTATAAATACACACTAATCTATTATTATGGCTGTCTTCACTGCCTTTGTTTGGCTATCAACTTTCTCTACACAATAACTTTATGAATAAAGGTCGCTGGTAAGAGAAAAGTGAGGAAGATTTTTGGACAGTGGGGTTGGATTAGATGGTCCCTAAACTCCCTTCCAGCTCTAGACCTATAATCCTCATCCTCTGTTTTGGTAATTTTAGGTATGAAGACTTTAGGGTAGTAGTAGCCCACCATAGTTATTAACAAAGTAAACTTCATTCAACCCATTTCAGGTCATTGAAAACCCTGACTGCAAAAAATTATGTGAAAAGTCATCTAGGCCAACCCTTCATTTTTACAGATTATTGAATCTGGAATTGTTTCCCTGTATAGAAAAACATAGGTCCTTGTACAGGCCCTTAGAGAGACAGTAAGTAGTACAGTAATATTAACTTTCTGTTAATCATTGGGAGTCCTAAGTCCAATACTTATGGACATTACCTTGGAGAAGTTATTTGACATTTGTGAGCCCAATTTTCTCTATGTAAAACAAATATAACAATTACCACACTACTTACTTTGTTATAAGGAAAAAACTGCAAAATACTTTATAAACAATAAATAATGAACTAATAATTACTATTAATACCTTGAGCACACACCAGTTATAGAGTCTTCTCCTAGGTACAATTGAAGAGGCAGTAAAAATATAATGTGTGATTCTGCTTTTAGGGAACTTCCATTCTGATTGCAGGAGAAATTTACTTTGGTGGTTTAAAAAATCTTTGTGAATCACATATCAGTGTAAATACTCTTGTTATGGATCTAGTCCTGCTCATTTCAATCACTTTCCAAGATCCAGGTCCACTTGTGACTCTCCCAAACCTCGTCTTTCTTCATACCTTGCATATTTTCTTTACTTTTTTTCAAAAATTTAATTTATTTTCATTCAATGGATACAAATCTATTTCCATGACCAAAAAGAATTGTATAATTCTATGCTCTGAATCCAACATCACTTCTCTTTGAGTAACATACATTATCAGTCCTCTGGAATTATTGTTGGCCATTTCATGAATCAGAGTTTAGTCTTTCACATTGCCTATTTTTACAGTGTTGCTCTTTTATAAAATGTCCTCCTGGTTCAACATACTTCCCTGTGCATTAGTTAATGCAAGTCTTTTCAGGTTTCTCTGAAACCATCCTTTTCATCATTTCTTATTGCACAATAGTATTGTATTTATTCCTATACCATAATAATTTTAGCTATTCCCCAATTAATGGGTGCATCCTTGGATTCCAATTCTTTGTCGCTGTAAAAGATGCTGCTAAAATAATTTTACATCTGTTGGTCCCTTTCTTCTGTCTTTGATCCCTCTAGGAAATAGACTTCAAAGTGGTATTGTGTCAAATTCACTTTTTTTCACATGCAGGGACTCTTGTAGTCTGAGAATGGTGTCATTTAATCATGGTATCTGATGGGAATCTTTACTCTTTGCTCCTCAACTACGGATGTCACTTCATGGGAAGGCATTACCTCCAGAGCTGCACAAAAACTCAGGATTTAAAGCAATAGCTTCCACCTCACCCTGTTTTCTACTTTCTCCCACTCTCACTAATCAGGCCTCATGAAAGCCATGGGTGTTCTAGCATTAGACCCAATTTCATACACTTACTCACTCATGCTAACTCCCTACTACTGCTCTCTCCTACTCTTTGTTTCAAAGAATTAATTGACAGTAAATGCTAACTGTTCATTCACACCACATTCTCTGCCCACTCCATGCTCTACTCCTGGGCTATATCCTCTCTTGTAATATCAAACAATAATCATCAGCCCTGGGAAAACATTTTCTTCTGATTTAAAGACTATCATTACAGAGGTGCCGTGTCACATTGTATGTAGACAACTGACTTTGGAGTACAAATGACCCCAGTTCATGTCTTTCCTAAGATATAACACCCATACTGAATACAGTATTCCAGCTGTGGTATCATCAGGTCAGTATTCAGAGGGACTATCACTCTGTGGTCCTAAGCTCTAAGCCTCTTAATGTAGGATAAGATCTCATTAGTTTATCTGGAAGCCCTATTACCCTCTTGACTAATTTTGAGCTTTCCATCCACTAAAACCTCCAGATCTTTTTTTAGGTGAATTGAGGTATGTCTCTACTATTCTGTATTTGTAAAGCTAGTTGGTTTGGGGAGGGGGGTGAACTTAAATGTCACTATAATTATCCCTATAAAATTTTATATTATTAGGTTTAATGTAATACTCTTGCCTATTGATATTTGGCGGGGGTGGGGGGGTGGGGAGTGCAACTCTGTCATCCAGTGGGTTATCTCTCCTTCCTAGCTTTCTGTCACCTGGAAATTTAATAATTATGCCATAAAATACAATTGCACTATATATAACAAATGATGAGTGAGATGCTTTCAGAAAAACCTGGAGAAACTTACTTGAACCAATGCAAAGTGAATCAAGTAAAACCAGGAGAACATTATATGTGGTAACAGCAACATTGTATGATGATCAACTGTGAATGACTTAACTATTTCAGCAATGCAGTGATCTAAGATAATTCCAAAGGACTTATAAAGTGCTATTCACATCAAGATTAAAAAAAAAAAACCTGATGGAGTCTAAATGCATATACAAATATACTTTTTAATAACTTTCAAAAAATAATAATGCCATCTACATGTTATTCTAAGTCATTGTTAAAAATGTTAATCAGTATATGACCAAAAACAAATGCTTAATAGTTTTCAAATTGACATGGAACCATTAATAACTATTCTTTGGGATCAGCTATTGGATGAGTCTGAGTCTACCTACTATCTTGTTGTCTAGCCTTTGTTGCTTGTTCTTTTCTGCAAAAATATCATAAGAAACTTTGCAAAGTACATAATTCAATTCTAGGCATTCCTCTGATCTAACCGAGCATAAGTTTGTCCAACAGGGAAATGAGATTAGTCTGACATGTCCTTGATGAAGCTAAACTGGCATATTTAGATTATGGCTGCCTTTTTTTTTAGATAGTTACAAAATACCCCTTAACTTAGTCTAGAAAAGGGCTTCTTGATCTTTTTGTATGAACCCCTTTGAAAGTCTTGTTATGCCTAAGACTCCTCAGAATAATATGTTTATGTGTATAACATTTTTTCAAAGGATTACATAGGGAACTAATTATATAGAAATATGGTTATAATGATAACTATTTACTTTAAGGTTTGGGAAGTGCTTTATAAACCTTATTATTTTTTTGATTCTCACAATAACCTCATATAATAGATGCTATTATTATCCTCATTTATAGATTGAGGAAACAGGCTGAGAGATTAAGTGATTTATTTGCTCCAGCCCACACTGCTAGAAAGTGCTTGAGGCAGGATTTGAACTCAGACCTTACTGATTCCAAAACTAGTGTTTTGTCCACTGTCACTTAGTTATAATCAAAAAATTTTAAAACATCAAGTTCATGAACTCCAGGTTAAGAACCCTTGGTTTAGAATAATTCCTGGAATTGAAATCAGTCTCCCTGACCTATTCTTTTACAGACTCTGTCTTTTTGTTTGTTTATTTGTTTATTTATTTGTGTTGTTTTAAAGGACAGGCCCTGCTGACCTGATGTGGCAATTGTATTAGATGACTCATTGTCTAGCCAGCCCTAGCCATCCTTCACATTCTAACATTCTGCTCTATCTTGTTGCCATCAGCCCAGTCTACCATGACAGCCACCAGACCACTGGATCTTACCATCTGACCTACTTCTGAATGCATTTCTCCCCAACTTTACAGCTATGAAAGCAATCCAAACTGCCATTGCTATTGAAAAGGAGACAGTAACTGATGCATCTAAAGAGCCACTTGCCATCCCTGAGACTTTCCAAATCAAACCACCCTTTCCCGGCCACCCCTCCCCTATCTTTGTGGTATCTCTCTATGTAAGCCTCTTGAGGGCAGAAACTACCTCACCTTTGTACTTGCATTCCCAGCATTTATCACAGTATTTGACACATAGTAAATGCTTTATGATTTTCATCTATCCATCCATCTAACTATCCATTCATTTCCTTCATCTAATCTTGATGTACCTCTCCCATTCCCCATGACCTTTCAAAGACAGGAAAGTTAGATGCTGTCTTATTATCTTATTCTTTGTCTTGGGTATCAAGCCCCACTAGCCATTTTTGGTTTTCCTTTAATGGTCCAAAACTCATGCTGTTATCATTTGTGCAACTATTTAACATTTGTTGCATACTGCCTTCTTATTTAGCCTTTTATGCATTTTTCTCACCTAGATTTTAAACTCATTGAGGGTAGGAACCAAATTTTATAGGGTAACCTTTGCAAAATGCAGCCAAGGTTCAGGAAAAAAAATTCTTAAAACATCAGATGCTTAATATCTCATGAACCTTATGCAAAATAATAAAGCTCAGTAACTTATTCAACAGCTTCTAGGTGGC
This sequence comes from Dromiciops gliroides, assembly GCF_019393635.1. Lineage (NCBI taxonomy): Eukaryota > Metazoa > Chordata > Mammalia > Microbiotheria > Microbiotheriidae > Dromiciops > Dromiciops gliroides. The sequence continues at coordinate 339,379,116 of NC_057862.1, read as the reverse complement.
ACAGTGGAGGGTTGGAAATAACAAGACCTGAGTTCACATCTGGCTCAGACACTTAATAGCTGTTTGATCATCCCTTAAGCTCTGTCTGCCTTAGTTTCTTCAGCTCTAAAATGGAGATCTTACTAGTAACTACCTCAAAAGCTTATTGTGAGGATCAAATGAGATAATATTTGTAAACCACTTAGCACACTTTGTGGTTCATAGATTTTCTTATACCCTTTCAGTTCAGTTGTTTTTCAGCCATGTCTAACTCTACATGATCCCATTCAGGGTTTTCTTGGCAGAAATACTGCCTTTTCCATCTCATTTTACAGATGAGGAACTGAGGCAAATAGGGTTAAGTGACTTGCCCAGGGTCACATAGCTAATAAGGTCCTGAGGCCAAGAACTCATGAAGATAAGTTGTCCTGATTCCAATCTCAGTGCTTTATCCACTGTACCTACTAGCTGCCCTGTATACTCCTTATTCAGCACCTATTTACTCCTAACTCACACACAATTCTATCAAACTGTATTATTTGATTTCTTAAACAGATTAGGAACAAAGGATTAGAAAGGAAAGGGAATGCTCCAGGCCAGTACACTGACAGGATTTAGAAGTGACAGCTGGCTACAAAAAGAACTAAAATAATAAAGCAGCCTGAGGCCTTTTGGTGTAGAGGCAAATAACTCTATTTACCCTCCTGAGGCCCTGAAGGCAGCATAGTATAATGAGTGTTCATATTAATGTTCCTGAGTCATTCAATTCAATTCAGCTGCCATTTATGAAATGCCTACCCTTGACCAAGCACAGTAACACACACTGAAGAGCCAAAGGGGGGAACAAATGAATTGATTTCTACCCTTAGGGAGCTTATATTCTAGTGGGAGTAATGGATAAAAGGTTAATTATTAAGTGTAAATAGTCTGGAAGATCAGTACAGGCATAACATGAAGGACGGTTTTCCTTGTTTTTAAGAAAGAGAAGAGAGGTTCTAGGTGGTGCAATAGAAGAAAATGGTAGGGGCAGCTAGGTGGTGCAGTGGATAGAGCTGGGCCCTGGAGTCAGGAGGACATGAGTTCAAATTTGACCTCAGACACTTAACACTTAATAGCTGCGTGACCCTGGGCAAGTCACTTAACCCCAATTGCAGAAGAAGAAGGAGGAGGAGGAGGAGGAGGAGGAGGAGGAGGAGGAGGAGGAGGAGGAGGAGGAGGAGTGTGATTATGGGAGTTCTTGGCCAAGTATAGATAGGAATGAGAGAGTAGAAAGTTGTGGCCAGGGGAGGGAGCTTCAGCAGCCCAGGCCTCAATCTTTTTCTAAATTGACCCCGGGACATTAGCTTGTTATGCCCTTCATAGGAACATTGTAATGTTGATTTGAATATCAATTCCTGAGTAAGAGGTGCAAGTGGCATCAGATGCCACATATGCGATGGCACCTTTGTGCTGACTCACTGGAACTCTCAGGTTTTACTTTCATTTTATTTTATATGTTATGCATATACCAGGAATATATATTTTCTGTATCTAGCTATTATATACTATATAGATAACATATATTATACACACACACACACACACACACACACACTTACATACATATAGACACAGAGAGGCTTGATCTTGTCACCGACTCCAGTGATTCCCTGTCGCTTCCAGGATCAAATACAAAATCCAGTCTGGCATTCAAAAGTCTTCATAACCTAGCCCCTCTTACCTTTCTATTTTTCTTACATCTTATACCCCAATGCACACATTTTTCAATCCAGTGACACTGGCCTGCTTGCTCTCTCCTGAAAAAGACACCATCTCTTTTCCTGGACATTTTCTCTGGCTGTCCCCACATGCCTGCAATGTGCTCTCCCTCTCCTTCTCCCTCTCCTTTTCCCTCCCACACCCCCTCTCCCCGCCCCTCTCTCTCTCTCCACACACACCTTCAACTCTGACTACTGACCTCCCTGTCTTTCTTTAAATTCTAACTTTGCTCTCATCAGAGTTTGGCATTGTGGGAGGCTGCCCATTGATGATGGTGCCATGGCAATTTCCTGAAAGTAGCAATCACATACTTATGAGCCTGCTGTTCACTTCTCTGGGGAGGCATACAAACTTTTTGACTAAATTAGATTTGATTTCAAAACCTATGCTGGCTTCACTGTGTTCTCCATCACTGTGGCCACTCTAGAACAATGTCTATCCCTCATCATCAATATGTCAGAAGAGGACAAGCTTATAATTCTAGGTGACTTGAATGCCAGAGTAAGCATAGACTATCAGGCATGGTAGGGAGTCCTTGGGAGGAATGTGTTCCTAGGTACCCTCTCATCTTCCACCCTTGACTCCCACCCCCTTATTACATTTTTATGTGTTGTTTTCCACCATTAGGCTATAAACTCTTTGAGGTCAGGGATTGTCTATCTTTATATTCATTATATCCCCAGCACTTAGCATAGTGACTGATATATAGTAAGCACTTAATAAATGTTTATTTTAATTGGATTGGATTTGTATATGCAGATGTATATTTATAATGGGGTCATCTAGGTGTTCCAGTGGCTAGAGTACCAGTCCTGAAGTAAGGCTCACCTTCCTGAGTTCAAATCTGGCCTCAGACATTTACTAGCTATGTGACCCTGGGCAAGTCACTTAAGCCTGTTGGCCTCAGTTTTCTCATCTGCAAAATGAGTTAGAGAAGGAAATGTGGAACTACTCCACTGTCTTTATGAAGAAAACCCCAAATAGGGACACAGTCAGATACAACTGAAACTAAAAAAAAAAAAAAGAACGAAAAACCAAACTCTCTCTCTCTCTCTCTCTCTCTCTCTCTCTCTCTCTCTCTCTCTCTCTCCCCCCCCCCACCCTCCCCCTATACAATGCATTATACATGTTGTATATACACATTTCACATATATGTATAAGTGTTATGCTCATACAAACAACATATCATCTTGCATGGTATAGTTTGTATATGTTACATGTATGATGTGTATAGACATAATGTATATACACATGTGTTTACTCATATGTGTGTTTGTATCTGTTGGTGAGTCATCACTGGGTATGCTACCTCATGCTACTTCAACCTCTTACTCAGAGATTGATGATAAAATCATCATTATTATTGTTCCTGTGAGGGGCACAAGCTACTGCACTGTGGTTCAATTTAGAATGCAATTATTAGTCTTCAGCTGCTGAAGCTCCCTCCCCTGGCCACAAGTTTCCACCCTCTCATTCCTATCCATACCTGGCCCATCTCTCCCATGCCACTAATCATAGTCTATCATATATGTACATAGATATACCCATTTATTTACATGTTTTCTCCCTCATTTGTATATAACCTCCCAGAATGATAAGTACTGAATAACTGCTTAATGATTTGGAGCTTGCCTGGATAAAAAAGGGCCATTGAAAGAAACTTCTATTGCCTTCAATGTATGTTACATAAAAAGTAGGAAAATATGTGTATTCCTTTTAAGATGGTCTTTAAAATAATGCTAACAATTCACAAAAGCTTTGATGCTATAAAGGGTAAGTAAGTACTCAACTATTTGTGGAACTCATCTATCTAAAATGACATTCAATAAGTCTTCAGAGGGTCAAAGTCTTACACTGAATCTCTGGTACCTCCACAAGAAAAAATTGCTTACAGTCCTGTGGGTGTGAAAGAAATGTTGATTCTTGATTGACTGCAATGTCTTCTGCTGAACTTGTTTCTATTATTTTAAGGAAAGCATAAAATGCCACTCCAGAAAATCTGACTCTTTTATCTTTTTTTCCATACATGAATATGGTTTTATGAGCCATCTACCAAGCTGAAAACCTCCTTCATGTTAAACTGCTTAATGATTTAAGCAATACTATTTTCCTAGTTGTGCTGTTCAGAAACCTTGCATTCACTTTGCTTCTTCTCTCTCCCTCATTGCATCCAAATCTAATAATTAATCACCTTCCAAGTCTTGGCCACTCTATTTCCATAGCATCTCTTGCACCTATCCCTTTCTCATCATAAATATTGCCTCCGTAAACACATCTCTACTCATCTGGACTATCGAAATAATCTCAATTCATCTTCTTGCTTGTAGGCTTTCATCTCTCCATTACATGCTTCCTTCACCCATCTTTAACCAGGTCATCCTCCTGCTCAAAAACTTCCAGTGGCTGACTTGACCATTGCTATGATGATACAGACACCTTAGATTACACTGAGACCCTCCATAATCAGGCTTCACTCTATTTTTCTAGCCTTCTTTCATGTCATTCTCTTATGTTCTAGCCAAAGTGGACTACTTGCTATTTGCTAAAATTGCCATTCCATTTCTCACTTCCATGCATTTACAGAGGCCATCCCCTATGCTTCCAATGCATTCCTTTCTCAGCTCTGCTTCTCAGGAAGAATCCTTAGCTTTCTTCAGTAACAATAACTGGGGGCGGCTAGGTGGCGCAGTGGATAAAGCGCCGGCCCTGGATTCAGGAGTACCTGAGTTCAAATCTGGCCTCAGACACTTGACACTTACTAGCTGTGTGACCCTGGGCAAGTCGCTTAACCCCCATTGCCCCACAAAAAAACCCAATAACTGACATTTCTACAATGCACTTTCCGGAGATTATCTAATTTGTTTTTCCCCAAATCCTCTGAGGTAAGTAACATTACCTATCTCAAAGGTACCTATTATTTTGTTAGTTAATATTTTGCATATTATGAAACTGAGATTTACAGAGGGGTAGTAACTTGTTTATCCTGACTCTCCTTTAAAGCTCAACTCAGGAGCTACCTCCACTATAAGTCCTTCTCTGACTTGTATTTATTTGTGTATGTGTCATATCTCTCCTAACCTTGTGGGCAGGGCAGTTTTCTTTTTCACTTTATATTCTTAGCACCTAGCACCGAAGCTCATACACGGTAACTGCTTAATAAATGCTCTTTTTGACTGTGTTCAAAACAATGGCAGGACTTCATCTGGTTTTCTATTTCTCAAATCCTTTTCCCATAAACATTTTTAGACAGGCATAAGAAATGGACACATAACAAGGCAGATTTTAGGAAAAGGAAAAGCAGAAAAGGCACTGTCCAAGTGGACTAAGGAAGAAGAAAAGCACAACAGACTTGCAAATGGTTTCTGATTTGATCTTTTAAGACCCCATGGAACAGATGGGTAGGGCCCAGAATTCATCAGAATTTGTAAAAAGACAGAAATAAAGGAACCTTAATAATGCTATTCTTCATTGCACCATAATATGACGTAATCACACAGGTAAGAAGCAAGTCTTTTCACTTCTACTTTCCCTAAAACAAATTTATGTAAAGAAGGGCAGACAACCAATTTATGCTAGCTGGTGTGAATTGTACGTGACAGAATGAAGATTAAAATGTTAGAGCTAGAAGAAACCTTAGAGATCATCTGCTTACATCAAGTCCCTCACTTGACTAAGGGTGGAGATCGAGAGACATAAAGTGACTTGCTTAAGTCACAGAACTCACCAACCAGAGGGTAGAAGTAAGACTAGATTCAAGGACTCGGTTCTCAATCCAGGGTCCTTTCTACTACTCCATGCCTATCAGTTTTGTGAAGGTGGATTAACTCTCATGGTGCTCCATGTTCTGTACCAATAGGGATGCTTACAATAACAAGTTCATCAGTATAAAGTAGAAACTGCTAAATATACATTTGAAACTTCAGAAAGCAACATTATGTAATGGAAGGAAGACTGGATTGGGTTTAAAGGGCCTGTTTCCAATCCTGTCTCTGTTATTCCGTTTTTAGCCTCATTTTCCACATCATTAAAATGAAGAGGGATTAGACTAGATTATCTCCAAAATGCCAAAAATGTCTAACTTTAAATTAGTGATTATATTAGTGAGCTCACAGATCATAGGACAACAAATTGAGGTCTGGAAAGGACTTTACAGCTCTAATAGTCTCATTTTAGAGATGTAAAAACTGAATGCCAAAGAGGTTATGACTTGCCTATGTTACACAATAAGAAAGAGGCAAAACCAAAATTAAAACTCATATCCTCTGACATAAATCTAGTGTTCTCTCTATTTTTTTGAATTTTCAATATATCCATATATATATATACACACACATATAAAAACATCTATCTTCAAAGCATTGTGGTATTATACAAAGACAAACATGAAACAGTCCCTGCTCTCAAAGAGTTTATGGGTAAAATGAAATGTGCACATCGAAGTAAACAGAAAATATACTCTACAGAAATATAATTTTAGGGGAGGGGGGAATGAGGCACTAAGTTGATGATGGGATCAAAACAAAGTCTCAGCTAGGAGTTGGAAATTGAGTTGAACCCTGAAGGAAGCCAAAGATTCTAAGAGGCAGTGAAGAGGAAAGAGCACATGCTAAGCATGAGTGACAGTCTATTCAAAGGCATGGGGACAGGAGAGGGATTGTTAATGCAAGAGTACCAACCAACAAACAGGCCCATTTGGCTGAACCATGGAGTACATGAAGAGGAATATTATGTAATAAACTCTGGAAAGGTAATATAGAGCCAGATTGTGAAGAGTTGTAGATGCCAAACAGAAGAGTTTGTTTTTCATCCTTGGGGATTAGGGAGCCATTGGGGCATGTTGAACAAGGGAGTGAAATCAGATCTTTGCTTTGGGAAAAACACCATGGACTTTGAGTTAAGGTGGTTGAATGAAAGGTCAAAGATCCTAGCTCTCCCATAATGATCTCCAACAATTATGTAAAAAGGGACCCAGCTGGAACAATGATCAAGAAATCCAAGGAATGACATCAGTAAACTTCTCAACACAGCCAAGAGCTGCTCAAAAAAGATAGCCAGAAGGGGGAAGGTCTTAAAGAGGGGTCCTAGCAGGGAAGCCAGCTCAAGCTTAGGCAGAAAATTGGCAGCAGAACCCCAATCAAGGATGCCCCAGGGAATCTGGAAGACTAAAGCCAAGTCTTGACTAAAGATGCCATGGGGAGGCTGAAAGATCACAGCAGCCCTCTGCCCAGGGACTATGAATTGGTCCAAACATTTTGGAAAGTGTTTTGGAAATGTATCAAAGTCACTAAACTTCATATCCATTGACCTAGAGATTCCATTATTATGTATGTACCCTAAAGAGACAAAAGAAAGAGGGAAAGGACATATACGTGTGTATGTGTGTGTGTGTGTGTGTGTGTGTGTGTGTGTGTATACTTATAGCAGCACTTTTTTGTTGTAGCAAATACTGGAAACTAAGGTATAGAGCTCATCAGTGGGGGGAAATGGTTAGACAAGTTATAGTATATGAATTTAATAGGATATTATTGTGCTATAAAAAATGACAAAAGGGGCATGTTTAGAGAAACTGGGAAAGACTTGTCTGAAGTGATACAGAGCAAAGCAAGTATATCCTGGAAAAAAATTATACAATGACATTATCATTATAAAGAAAGAAAAAAAAGAGAAAACTTTGAAAGACTTAAGAATTCTGCGTGGTGACCAGTCATGATTCCAGAGGACTGATGATGAAGCCTGCTACTTACCACCTGATAGGAAAGCCATGTACTGGAAGTGCAGAATAAGATATACATTTTTGGACGTGTCCAATTTGCAGGTTATTTTACTTGACTATGCTTATCTGTTTCAAGGGAGGGTTTATCTATATCTGATGGTGGGTGAGTTGCTTGAGGGGAAGGTGGCCTATTCAGATTAATGCCCCCCCACCCCCCAAGAAAGAAAGGGGCATCAATGAAGCTTTTTTTTTTTTTAATGCACAGAAGAGAAGAGAAGGAGGTTTAGAGGGAAATATAGACAAGGAGGACAGCTTTGTTATTCATGTGCTGAATTTATTAGATCCTTAAAAAACCCTAACATGTACATAATGGAAATTTGTGGTTTCATTATACAATCCTCTTTTTCTGTTCTTTTTTGTATATGAAAATGTACATATTTGTTGGTGTTTGTCAAGTTCTGAATAACAGTAACAATTCCAGGAAAGAAAAAAAAAAGAATACCCTTTCGGCACCAGTGTGGAGGAGGGATTGACAAGGAGAGAGATTTGAGGCAGGGAGACCAATTATAAATCTGATAAAGCACTGCAGATTCTGGGGCTTCATATTATGAAAAATATCTTAATCACCACAAGAAAACATAACTATTTCAAAAATATTTCATAAAAGACAAAGAAAGAGAGTGTAGTGCACATGCACGTAGAGATAGTGGGGCATGAGGGGCTCCCCAGAGTGCAAGTACATACTATACCTCCTGAAAGAGAAAATGATGACTCTCTTAAGAATAAAGAGAAAATGCAGCTGAATAAATAATGTCTTTCAAGAGGTTTAATACATTGTAAAGAGCATTTTTACTGATTGGTAAAAATTCTTTTTGATTAATTAATTAGTTAATGTTTCAAAGCACCTTCAAGATAAAAATTGTGAGGGCTAAATAACCTCTATTTCCTACTTTGTTAAAATAAGGGGTTAAAGACAATCCCAAAAGACTAGTGATGAAGCATACTATCCACCTCCAAAGGAAAAAAAAAAACTAATATTGATTGAACACGGATTGAAGCATGCTATTTTTCACTTTCATTTTTTCTTTTCTTCAAGTTTTCTTATACAAAAGGACTAATGTGGCAATGTTCTACATAATTGGACATGTATAACCTATATCTGATTGCTTACCACCTAAGGAAGGGTATAGGAGAGGGAGGGGAAGAGGGATAGAATTTGGAACTCAAAACTTTAAATAAAAATGTTTATTATCCAAAAAAGTGGGGAGGGTTAGAATACATGATCTAAGTGGTACAGTGGGTAAGGGTACTGGACCTGGAATCAGAAATAACTGAGTTCTAATGTGACCCTGGGTGAGTCACTTAATCTCTATGTGCCTTAATTTTCTTACCTCTAGGATGGGGATAATAATAGGTCCTGCTTCCCTGGGTTATTGTGAGGATCAAATGAGATAATATCAGTAAAGCACTTTGTAAACCTTAAAGCATTATATAAATGTTAGCTCGTATTATTAGGTATTATTCTAAAATACTTTTGAGGTTTAAGATTCCTTAACTTCAAGTTTTTCACAAAGAAGATTATATGGCATCAGGAATTTTCAATAGCATCATATGTGATGATTCTCAGAGAGAAGAGTGAGAAAGATAAAAATTTTGGAAAACATTGTGCAGTTTCCCAAATGCAATTCAGTCAATTCTTCCTCCTTGTCAAATCTGGGCCTAATTTATTGTTCATCTACACTGTCTATAGTCAGTAAGCATTTAATAAGTGCTTACTTTATGCCATGCACTGGGAATACAGAGAGAAGCAGAAAGAAAGACAGTCCCCACCTTCAAGTAGTTTACATTTTAATAGAGAAAGACAATACATAAAAAGCATATGAGGGAGCTGCTAGGTGGCACAGTGGAAAAAGCACTGGCCATGGATTCACGAGGACCTGAGTTCGAATCCGACCTCAGATACTTGACACTTACTAGTTCTGTGACCCTGGGCAAGTCACTTAACCCTCACTGCCCTGCAAAACAAACAAACAAACAAAGGACATGAAAAGTGTGGAATAGGGGAAGAGATATACACATAGGTGGTTGGGGGTAGTTAGGAGTACAATGTGAAGTGGGATGAAAATGTGACTAGCCTGGGCACTTTCCTCAACATCTAGGTTCTGGGATGAACTAGCCCATTAAAGGAAGAGGTCAGTTTCAGGATGTATTTCCAATGTGAAAAGTCCAAGGGTAGAGTGAACTTTGAGTGTGAAGAGGCCTCTGTGCATAGTAAAGAAAGCGTGGAAAGTCAGGAGTGTCCAAAATATATGTAATAATGAATCAGGTCAATAGATTTTTCATCCAACCACCCAGCAAAGTCTAGGGAATTCATCATCCACTTGATTTTTCCTCTGTGCATTGTTAGATTGAATTTACAATGTTATTTTCAAATTAGAGCTTCTAGAGGACCTGACCATGAATAGATAATTCAACTTCTATTTGTAATTTGCACTTAACATCTGTAGCTGTGGTAAACACTTTTGTAAACATTTGTCTCCTTTTATGTCTCTCTTGAAGTTAGTCATTGAAAGACTATTGTAAAAAGTTATCTCTGTTTATGAATCTATTGAAGGATCTTTATGATTTTAACATTTGCATGGAAGATACATTGTTGAGGAAGACCCATTGAACTATAGGAATATAGTCATATAGCATGACAAAAACAGTGTTATGGATTGAGATCATACCCGAAGACAACTCGTATAATTAGGGGAACCACAAATAACCAAAGAGCTTCTTCATGTTGGTACCACTAATTACATTCTGTTACCTGAGAAACACATGGTTAGATGATATGAGAAGGAAAACACACACATTCCTCTAAGGCTAAGCTTAACAAAGTCTTTTCTTTTTCCTTGCCTACAACAATTCTATAAGTGAGACACTGCAAGCATTATATATGTTGTTGTTGTTCAGTCATCTCAGTAGTTTCTGATATCTAGGCTTCAGGAGCCAGTTTTGCCTTTGTGAATTTAATTTGCGAAAACAACTTTGGAGGGGATGATATACAATGAGGGCTTCATTCAGGGCATTTTGGGGCCCTTCCCATTTGCAAGTACCCCCTGGAGAGATTCACCTGTAGGAAATCTCACTCTTGAATACTTTGATTCACAGGTATCCATTAGGAAAAAAATAGAATTTCCCCCTCTTTTTTTCCCCAAAAGACTAATTGAAATGTTTGCTGCTTTCTTACAGAGAAAAGGTTTACTTTTTTATTGTTTATATACTGATACCAATTATATTAGTGTACCTAAAAATTTGTTCAAGATGACAAGATGACTCAATTATGTACTTGTACATATGTCATAGATGTTCTTTCCCCTCCCCTACTTATTCTTTTTTAAACAGTATGTTTGCCTTATTAGGATATTTATCCAGATAAATTGTCTTAAAGATTTCAGGTCTATAGATGAAAGTTGTCTCAATGAGAAACCCCATGTAATCAACCCTAAGTGTTTATTTTCTTTTGGAGGTCCAACACATTGAGGGATCTTGGAAAAATGGAAAGTGTTAGAGTCTAGAGAATCCAAGAATCCCCAGAAACTTCAGTAATATTTAAAAAACAAATCAGAAAGAATGTCAGAGAAAACCTGAGAAAGAGTTATAACATCATCTATCCAGTCTAGTACTACAGAAAAAAGACTTCCAAAATCCTGTGGATGCTTTGAGTGAAGACAAGTCAAGGTAGGCAATTAATCATATATGCAAGGACCCAGACAAGGAGACAAGCACAAACCAGCATTCAGGCATCACGGTGTGCAATACTCAATCAGCTCAGGGCTCAGACAGCCCATGCTGGAGTCACAGAAGGGGGAAAACACAGAACAGCACCTGACATCTTACAGGAAACATTATACCAGCCCAATAAACAACATCTGGGTTGGGCGTACCAGGCTCACAGTTAGGAATATTGCAAGTTCTGGGTTTGGAATCATGCAAAAAGAACAAAATAAAGGAGTCCAGGCCAATCATTACATAAAAATACCCAGAGAATGAACCCAAACCCAAGAATTCAAGTACAAGGTAGAGCCTTTGCTTAGCCAATGAATATAGGATCAAAAATATGAGAGGGAGCTGAGTTTACCTACACACAATCCCTCAATCCAAAAATGAGATTAGAACTATGAGTAAATGGAAGAAAGTTACAAACACAATGATGAAGAACTGTGAACTGAGAGAAGCCCAAGATATAAATACAAAAGAACAGAATAACTCTATAACAAGTCTAAACAGAACATCAGAGAAAAGGATGGCCACAGCATAAGGACTACAAGACTACCTGGAAAAAATTAGAGACACAATCCAGAAAAATCTAATAAACTGAAAAGCAACAAAAATGAATTGATAAATAAAATTTTATAACCATAACAAAATAGGTAACTAGTGAGAATAATTTTTAGAAAAAGAGGGAAAAAACAAATTGTATTTATAAATGAATTTTATAAAATATTCAAAGAATAATGAATTTTTATATTAAATCTTTTTGCAATCACCAGAAAAGAAGAGATTTTTCAAAACTCTTTATGTGACACAAATATGGTTTTGTTCTTGTAAATATCCTTGAAAAATCTTAAATAAAAATGAGGAGAGAGCCTAAAACAATGTATTAAAAAGATTACATCCCACACAAATAGTATGGAATTATATCAGTAATGCAGGGTTAATTAAATATGTGGAAAACTATAAATATAATGTACCACATTAAAAATGAAAAAACAAAAATTTCAAAATTATTTTAGTACATGGTAAAAAAAAAACTTTAGAGAAAATCTATAATCTGTTTTTAAGTACTATAAAAGTGTAAGGCTAAATGGATCTTTCCTTAATATGTAAGTAGTATCCATCTAAATTCAAGACTCAACAATATAGTATATGTAATGAAGAAAATCTAGGGGCTTATCCAGTAAGATCAGGAATAAAGCAAAAATACCCTTCATCACCACTACTCTATAAGAAAGTGGTAGAAATACTAGCTATAGCAATAAAATAAGAGAAAAAATTGAGAAAAAAAAACCTGGGTAAAGAAGGAAGAAAACTATTATTTTATTCATGAGGATATCATGGTCAAAAGAATGAATTAAATTTGATTCAAACAATCAATAACCTCAGCACAGTTAGAGGATATAAAATAAATCACATAAATCATCAGTATTTATCTAATCAGCATCAAAACTGAGCTGAAAATCATAGTAATCTAGTATTTCACAAACCCAAAGATCCAAGATTTTGGGACAATAAATCGCCATTTGACATAAATTTGTTGGAAAACTATTTGACAGAAACTAGGTATAGGCCAACATCTTACGATGTATATGAAGATAAGATCAAAATGGGAACATGTTTTAGACATAAAGGGTGATATCATTTACCAATTAGGGGAGCATGGAATATTAATGGATTAATGGATAAGAGAAGAATTTTTGACCAAACTAGTGATAGAGAGATAAGATAAGAGATAAGATGCAAAATGGATGATTTTGATTACATTAAATTAAATAAAAAATTGTACAAACAAAACCAATGCAGCCAAGATTAGAAGGAAAGCTAAAAGCTAGGGAAATTTTTAACAGCAAGTTTTACTGATAAAGGCCTCATTTCTCATACAAATAGAAAACTGTGGGGACCAATTTTTAATTGGGGAGTGCTAGCTAAGTGACTTGCCACAATATTGGGGCAAGGAAGGAGACCGGTAGCCTCCCTCAAAACAGAACAAGATTTTTTTTTTTTAGTGAGGCAATTGGGGTTAAGTGACTTGCCCAGAGTCACACAGCTAGTAAGTGTTAAGTGTCTGAGGCTGGATCTGAACTCAGGCACTCCTGACTCCAGGGCTGGTGCTCTATCCACTGCGCCACATAGCTGCCCCAAAGATTCACCATAGGGGTCCTTTACTTTTTTTTTTTTTTTTGCAGGGCAATGGAGGTTAAGTGACTTGCCCAGGGTCACACAGCTAGTAAGTGTCAAGTGTCTGACATCAGATTTGAACTCAGGTATTCCTGAATCCAGGGCCAGTGCTTTATTCACTGCGCCACCTAGCGGCCAAGATTTATTTTAACAAGAACGAACTTAAAACCACACACACACAAACAGGATCAGTAGGATCAAGGGAAAGGAAATAAAATGGGGAAAGGGAAATTATAATACCTGAAAAAAATACCACCGCCCAGGAATTAGCTGAAAATACACAGCAGAATGCCTGTCGCTTTCCAGCTTCCACCTAGAATGCCCAATTCTCCTCCCCCAAACCTAGGAACACCCCACACAGCCCCAGCCAATGGGATGGCCGCTCTGACAGTCACATGACTGCCCTCACTAGGCTTCCAATCATTATAATTTTGCCAGGCCCATGGCAAGTGGTGATGACTTGAGGTGCCAGAGCCCTGGCAATGGCTACAACCAGTGGGTGGAGCACCGGCCCCAGGCCAGTGTGCACGGAGGCATAAAAACCTCAAATAACAATTAATTCTTTAGAAAACCAAGTCTAATATATGAGAATATGAGTCATTACTCAGTTTACAAATGGCCAAAGGCTAAAAACAAGCAGTTTTCAGAAGAACTCAAAGCTATCTATACTCATATAAAAATGCTCTAAATCACCATTGATTAGAGAAATATATATTCAAACAACTTTCTTTTTTGAGGTTTCCCCCTTGTGTTCTGATTCTTCTTTCACAACATGACTAATGCAGAAATATGTTTAATATTATTGTACAAGTATAACCTATATCAGATCGGCTAATGTGACAGAAAAGGAAAATGACAAATGTTGAAGGGGATGTGGGAAAATGGGGACTCTAATGCACTGTTGGTAGAGTTGTGAAATGATCTAACCATTCAAGAGAGCAATTTGGAACCATGCCCAAATGGTTATAAAATGTTGCATATGCTTTGACACAACAATAACATGACTAGGTCTGTACCCTAAAGAGATAAAAAAAGGCAAAGGACCTATATATATATATATATATATATATATATATATATATATATATATCCTATATCTATCTATATCTATATCTATATCAGCTCTTTTTGTACTGGCAAAGAATTGGAAATTGAGGGAATACCCATTAATTAGGGAATAGCTGAACAAGTTGTTGTACATGTTTTTGATGGAATAGTATTATACTATAAGAAATGATGAACAGGATGCTTTCAGAAAAACTTGAAAAGACTTACATGAACTGATACAAAGTGAAATGAGCAGAACCAGTAAAACATTGTATATAGTAACTAATATTGTAAGGATGATAAACTGTGAATGACTTCACTATTTTCAGCAATACAAACATCCAAGAAAATTCTGAAGGACCTATGATGAAAATTGCTATCCATCTAAAGAGAAAAAAAACTGATGGCATCTGAATGCAGACTGAAGCACACTTAAAATTTTTATTATTCTTGAGAATGTTTTTGCTCTGCATTTTCTTTTTCATCATGGCTAATATCAAAAAAGTTTTGTATGACTTCATATGTATAGTCCATATCAAATTTTCCTGCCTTCTCAAGGAAGGCAGAGGGAAGGGAGAGAGGGAGAGGTTTTGGAACAAAAAAAATAAATAACAAATGTTAAAAAAAACTTTACATATAATTGAGAAAAAAATAAAATTAAGTGTAAATATAAACTCAAGAGAAAACATAGAAGAGAGAATTCAATTCAAAATAAATATAAAATGTTGGAGAATCTATATATAAAAATATACAAGAACTATATGACTACAGCTGTAAAATATTCTTCATGTAAATAAGACATCTAAATAATTGGAGAAATATTAATGGCTCATGGGTAGGCAATGACAATACTATATAAATTGATTTATTTATATTATAACATATCAATATATCAAAAAAGAACCTTATAGTGCTAAAAAAAACTTATAAAGAAATTTTTTCCACAAGAAGAAAAGGTCAAGAATTGTAAAATGAATAATGTGGGGAAAAGTGCCAAATAAGGGGGCCTAGAGATAACACATCTCAAACTATACTGCAAAGCAGGATTAACCCTCTAAAAAGAGAAGTCAAAATTCCAAAGAACTCATGATGGAAAATGTTCTCCATATCCAGAAAATAAGAACTGTGGATTCTGAATGTAGATTGAACCATACCTTTTCTACTTTTTTTTCTTTTTTGAGGTTTCCCCCTTGTGTTCTGATTCTTCTTTCACAACATGACTAATGCAGAAATATGTTTAATATTATTGTATAAGTATAGCCTATATCAGATTGCTTTCTGTCTTGGGGAGGGGGGAGGGAAGGAAGGGAGGGAGAAAACTTTGGAACTAGAAATCTTATCAGGGGCAGCTAGGTGGTGCAGTGGATAAAGCACCAGCCTTGGATTCAGGAGGACCTGAGTTCAAATCCAGCCTCAGATACTTGAAACTTACTAGCTGTGTGACCCCGGGCAAGTCACTTAACCCCCAATTGCCTCACCAAAAAAAAAAAGAAAGAAAGAAAGAAAGAAAGAAAGAAAGAAAGAAAGAAAGAAAGAAAGAAAGAAAGAAAGAAAGAAGAAAATAAATCTTATAAAAACAAATGTTGAAAACTTTCTCTACATGTAACTGGAAAATAATAAAATACTTTTATGATTAAATAAGAGAGAGGTCAGTCAGTGGAACATAAGTATACAACATAACAAATGGTCATAGGATAAAGCTAAAGACGCAAACTTATTGGTATGAGAAATCTGTATTAAACAAAAAAAAGCTGGGAAAATGGAAAATAGCTGACAGAAATTAGGTATAGATCAATATTTACCAACATGTACCAAAATAAACCCAAAGTCGATAATACATCATTAGACCACATCAGAAGCAAATTAAAGAAGCATAGGGAGAGGGTAGGGCAATAACTTCCACAATAATGGATTGGGAAAGAGTTCATGACCAAAGAATAAGGAGAATCACAGAATTTAAGATGGATCATTTTGATTACATGAGATTAAAAAGGGTTTTATAAATGAAAGCAGTGAAGCTAATATAGGAATGCAAGAAATTGGGAAAATAATTTGCAGAAAGTTTCTCTAATAACAACTTCATCTATAAAAATATAGATATATTTCTTGTAATCAAGAAATGTTAGGAAATGATTAAAATTTATAATAGCACAAGTCATTTTTCCAAAGAATATGAACAAGATGTTTTGAAAAGAAGAAATCCAAGCTATTAAGGACCATAAGAAAATAATGCTCCCAAACTCTAATAATTAGGAAATGCAAATTAAAACAACTCTGGTGTTATACCTCACACTTATCAAATTTACAAAGTTGACAAAAAAAGAAAATGACAAATGTTGGAGGTGCTACAGAAAAACAGGCACATTAATGCACTGTTAGTGGAACTGTAAATTGGTTTGGGCATTCTAGAAAGCAATTTGGAACTGTGCCCAACATATCACTAAATTGTGCTTACCCTTTGACCCAGAATACCAATCAAAACATACCCCAAAGAGATCACAGAGGATAGAAACCCAAAATATTTATAGTAGCACTTTTTGTTTTACCAAAGAACAGGAAACTAAAGGAGTTCCCATCAATTGGAGAGTAACTGAACAAATTATGATATATGAATGTAATATAATGTCATATTATTGTTCTATAAGAAATGATGAAACTCTTATAGGAACTGTTGAAGAGTGAAATAAGCAGAACCCGGAGGACAATTTATACAATAACAATAAGCTTATTTAAAAAACCAAATAAACAACTTTGAAAGAATTAATGAACCTCTGATCAATGCAATAACCAACTCTGAATCCAGAGAACTATCTAGAAAACTAGGTCATGATACATGCTGCCCACCTTTTGACAGAAACATGATGGAATCAAGATATAGAATAAAACTAACATTTTTGGACATGGCCAATGTAGGATTTTATTTTCTTTGATTCTTTATATTTCTTTTAATGCTTTGAAAGATATAAGCTGCATTAATTTTATATCTAAAAAGCAAGCTATATATATAACAAGATCGACAAATTGTGAACAATATTTTTTCTATTCTATTATGTATATGCAAATGCTCATTTATTCGATGTTTATTAAGTTTAGAATAGCATGTTTGTGCATATATGTAAATACTTATGTAGTTAAAGTAAGTAACATCTATTTGGTGCTTTTCTGAGATTGTTTTCTTTTAAGTTAGTCTGCTTGTCTCAGTTAAAGATGAATTTGGACCTCTTTCTGTACCTCCCCTTTGCTTCAAGGATCCCTGAAGAAGATTCGGGTATCCTGTGTTGCTTGGATTATAGGAGACAAAAATCTCCACTTGAGAAATATAATATGCCTGAGGATAGGTAGCTTCAGGGAGCATGAACCTTTGTGGCAGAAAGAAGTTCCAGTGATAGATTCTATAAAGTCACTGATCCTCAGAAAGAATAAAAACCGGGGTAGCTAGGTGGCACAGTGGATAGAGCACCAGCCCTGGAGTCAGGAGGACCTGAGTTCAAATCCGGCCTCATACACTTGACACTTAATAGCTATGTGACCCTGGGCAAGTCACTTAACCACAATTGCCTCACACAGAAAAAAAAATCTTGAAAACTATCTTTACATATAACTGGCATGCATAAACATACACATGTACATTTAAAATAAATACAAAATTTACAAATAAAAATTATATAGAAGATAGTTGAATACAAGGAACTTTGGGAGGGAGGGAACTAAGAGTTGGAGGGATCAGATTTCAGATGCATCAGATATGAACAAGTTTCCTCTACTCTATTATAAACTCTAGGAGGAGGGGCAGCTAGGTGGCGCAGTGGATAGAGCACCAGCCCTGAAATCAGGAGGACCTGAGTTCAAATCCAGCCTCAGGCATTTGACACTTACTAGCTTTGTGACCGTGGGTAAGTCACTTAACCTCAATTGCCTCAACAAAAAAAACAAATAAAAAAAGAATAAAAACTGTTCCTTTCAAAACTGCTTGTTCATGTCCTTTTCATGTGTGTGCAAAGGAAAACTTTTCCAGGCAATGAGATGGGTAGTAACTTAGAAGAAGGTGGTAAAATGATATGTTTGTAAAGTAGCATCATCATGTATGTGGAAGTGTGGACAAATGTTAATTTACCAATTGTTCTTAGACTGTGCCATATTATATTCTCCCCATCATTGTTTTAGGCCTAGATAATCAATGAAATAACAAATCAAGCACTAAGTTTTAGCATTTGCCAATTTTTGAGGTGTAAATGCCTACACTGAAAATTTAACAATCATCTCTCTCCAGTTGGTTCAATCTGGCACCAGAATACTCCTGGGAAGAGCTTCCAGCAACCAGAATTTTTGAGTTACCCTTTGTCACATATGTTTTATATATGTAGCCACCTGGTACTTTAAGCTTGAGTCCACTTTCTTCAGAAATTTTGTAATTTCAAGAAGAAATTGTATTCCCTCCTACTTTTAGTGGGGATATTTTACAATAACTACTCTTACTATGTATTCTTAATCAATCCTTTTTTAAAGGTTAATAGAGTCAACTGGTGGGTTGTTGATAGGAAGCATACTGGAAGGGGCTTGTAAACAACAGTACCAGAAACCTAATCCCTCAGGGATACCCCTAGAATCCAAAGAATAGTTTTTAACCATCTTTTAGAAATCATGTTGGGGAAGTATCCCTGACTAAACTAAACTAAATAAAGTGGGATACAATGCTCTTTGGGATGGCATGAGACTGTTATGCAGAGTATAATGATAGTTCAGTATAAAGTTTGTGGACAAGTTACAGAGGAGAAAAAGCATTGTATATGGAGTCCAAGAATCCAGACAAGTATGCTGACTTTGCCACCTGTGTTATCTTGGGCAAGTCACTCTTTTTATGTACTTCAGTTTCCTCATTTGAAAAAACAGTCGGGGGCAGCTAGGTGGCACAGAAGATAGAGCACCTGCCCTGGAATCAGGAGGACCTGAGTTCAAATCTGACCTCAGACACTTAACACTTACTAGCTGTGTGACCCTGGGCAAGTCACTTAACCCCGATTGCCTCACAAAAAAAAGTCAGTTGGACTAAATGAAGACCCTGCTGGCTTTAACAGTCATTGAACTATTAAAAATGCTTAAATGTTTATGCATATATGAAACTTGCTGTGGCACAGGCATCATTGGACAGTACTCTTTCCATTTTGCCATTCTACTTCAGTCTTTTTAACCACATTTTAAGCACAGCAAGAATATTGTTTACAGGCTAATCTTGCATCATAGATCAAGTTGAAATAATCTCATCTTTCCTTCTAATTTGTCTATTATCCTTCTGAAAGTAACTGCTCACCATGTTCCCATGAGTCATGTAGGCAGTTGTATAATGAGTGAAATTGCTAATTTGTTCTCCAAATAAATTCTTATGTTAGCCTTTTCTCCATCACTATCCTCCTAGGCTTCCATTTCTTCTACCTCCACTTCCCACTGGCCTACAACTCTTATGATATTTGGAACATGCTGATATAAAGAGTAGCACTGAATTTACTCCCTAACTTCTCTTTCATATCATCCAAAAGATTGCAATTGTGGAACATTAGGTGATTATAATGAACACCTTTATCCCCATAGAAGAGATCACGAATTGTTCCTCCCTCCCTTCTTTGCAAAGGTGGGGCACTATAATTGTGGAACTTTGCCAATTCAGTCAGACCCTATTGATGTATCTGCTAATTTTAGTAAACTGCTTCCCAGCTCCCTTTTTCACTCCTTAAAAAAGAAGTATCTTTCTCCACACCCCTTCCCCACCCCAGATGTGCCTCTCTGAGGAGCACAAAGAGAGGTATATATTAAGGTAATATAAAATCAAAAAATATAAATACAATTTTAAAAAGTAGAGTTGAAAAGACTTAAAAACAAAATTCCAGCTTTGTTACTTTTAAGAATGACTAGTTTTAGAGAACAGTTTATAGGCCTTTTCCTGGGCATTCTTGACATTCTAATCTAACCAGATCTTGAGTAAAATGGGCCACAGATCAAAAATAACAATTATAAGCTAGGATATGTCTAGAGCAAAATTATCAAAATGGGGATTGCTTAAAAGAACTGAAGATGTTTCATTTGATAAGAAGGGCAGAAAAGACAGGACATCTGTCTTTAAGTATTTGAAAGACTTTTATGTTGAAGGGAGATTAGACATTTTCTTCTTGGACTCAGAGGGCAAAAGCTGGAACAGGTATAGGGAGAGCTGCAGAAAAACAGAAACACAGATTTGGGTTGTTGTAAGGAAAAAGTTCTTAATATTTAGAAATATTCAGAAGCAGCATGGGCTGTTCTTGATCACTGGAGAGCTTCAAGAAGGTGGTAGATGACTTCCCACCTGTGATTTTGACTAGAGGACCTCAAAGGTCCCTTCCAGCTTGGTGATTCTGTAAATCTATGATTCAGTAAGAAAAATCTACATGCGGCCACAGCAAAGACAAGGTATAATACCACTGAAAACCCATGCCTCACCCAAATCAAAACAAAACAAAAAACAGTAATAGTAACATCAAGGAGTCAGGCTATTTTCTATATGGCAGGTGGAATTACCTATGCAGAGTGTCCTATTATTTACTCATGATGTCAAAAATTCTTTGAAACCTTTCTTTCTTAAAAGCCAATCACAGAGGGGTGGAGCCAAGATGGCGGAGGAAAGACATTAAGCTCACAGGGCTCGTGATACAATAACCCCAAAAATAGCAATAAAAGAATCCTTGGGGCAGAAAAACACACAAAAATACGGGCTGAGAGTTTTCTCTAGCTAAAGATAGATTTCAGGGGGCTGTGCTGGGCCACGAATAAAGCCTAACCCCACAATCAGGCTGACACACCAGACACCCACCAGAGGAATTTGCCCCAGTGCTTCTGAATCGGCTACAGCACCAGTGTCTTCTGGAACTGAGTGAGCGGTCAGACTGAATGGCTAGCATGGAATATGATATTCCAGAGGGCAAAGGAACTGGGACTTCAGTCAAAAATCACATACCCAGCAAAACTGAGTATAATTTTTCAGAGGCAAAAATGGGATTTCAATGAGAAAGAGGTCTTTCAAGCATTTGTGATGAAAAGACCTGAACTGAATAGAAAATTTGATTTTCAAATACAAGATCCTGGAGAAGCATAAAAAGGTAAACAGGAAAAAGACTTCATGATGGATATTAAAAGATCAAACTGTTTACATTCCTACATGGGAAGATAATACTTTGAAATCATAAGAACTATCTCATTAAGAAATTCAGGGGCATGGGGCAGCTAGGTGGCGCAGTGGATAGAGCACTGGCCCTGGAGTCAGGAATACCTGAGTTCAAATCCAGCCTCAGACACTTAACACTTACTAGCTGTGTGACCCTGGGCAAGTCACTTAACCCCAACTGCCTCACTAAAAAAAAACAAAACCCAACAACAACAAGAAATTCAGGGGCAGCTGGGTGGTGCAGTGGATAGAGCGCCAGCCCTGGACTCAGGAGAACCTGAATTCAGGTGTGACCTTGGACACTTGACAATTGACAATTGATGGCTATGTGACCCTGGGCAAGTTGCTTGGCCCCAGTTGCCTCACCAAAAAACAAAACAAAACAAAAATTCTTCACAAGAAATTCACAGAAGATAGGGCTGAACTGAATATGAAGGGATAATATCTGTAAAGCATTTATGTTTTGTTCTTTGTGGGGCAGACAGGGAGGGGTGTCTTATGTCTGGGGCTGGATTTGAGCTTGGGGGGCCTCCTGGGTCCAGGGCTGGTGCTTTGTCCACTGTGCCACCAAGCTAATCCATGATGACATCATTAAAATAGGGTTGAGGTGTAGGAGGAATAAACTGGGGAAGGGAGAAGGGGAGAGATGGTCTGGGGAGAGGTAGTTCACATGAAGGAAACAAGAAGAAAGCTTATGGAGCAGAGTAGAAGAAGGGGGAGGAGTTGGAAAGTGAGTGAACCTTAATATCATCAGAATTGGCTCAAAGAAGGACTAACATACATACTAAAGTAGGTATAGTAATATACTTTTGCCCTGGGGGGGAGGGAGGGAGAAAAGGCGGGGGGAAGGGAAGGAGAAAGGGCAGACGGGGGGAGAGAACAGTAAAAAGCAAAACACTTTCGAGGAAGATGAAGATGTTCTGCATTACTGCACCAGTATGATATATTGAATTGCTTGATCTCATAGGGAGGGTTGAGGAGGGAGGGAGAAAGAAAAATTTAGAACACAGAACTAGCTCAGGGACCCTGATCTCATTGGAGTGGGCTCATGGAGGGAATAGCTTCCATACCCAATTGGGAGGAGCAATCTATTTAACCCTGCAGGAAAATAGGAGGGGAAGAGGACAAGGAAGGAAGGGTGAAAAAAGGGAGTGCAGAGCGAGGGAGAGGATAGTCAGAAGTAAGGCACCTCTGAGGAGGAATAGGTAAAAAGAAGATAGAGTAAATGTCATGGGAAGGGAGTGGGATGGAGGGAAATAGTTATGATGATTGATTATAATGGCAAAATGTATGGTACCTACTTTGCTGGGCTTTTGTGAAGAAGATTCTCTGTCAAACTTAAGGTTGATAAAGAGGTTGTGATGAACAGGATGCTATCGGGAAAACCTGGAGAGACCTACATGAGCTGAAGCAGAGTGAAATGTACTGTATACAAAATAACATCAATAGTGGGGGATGATCTGCTGGGAAGCATGTGGTTGTTTTCAGCAAGGCAATGATCCAATGTAACCCTGCTGGACTTATGAAGATTGCAGCCCATTTGCAGAGAAAGAACTGATAGTATCTGAAAACAGATGGAAACACATTAAAAATATTTTTTTTCTCATTTCCTCTTTGACAATTCCTTAATCTGAAGTGTTGGGTTTTTTTACTGTTTTCTCTCACAACCAGCTAATATGGGAATTTTTCCATGACTACTCATGTATAACTTATTTTGAATAGATTGAGTTCTTATGGGTGGGGGGTGGAAATGGAGGGGGGAAGAGAAGTTGGAACACAAAGTTTTTTAAAAAATTGATGTTAAAATTTTGTTTTTACATATATTTTGGAAAATAAATTTCTATTCACAATTTTTTAAAAAAGTTAATAATGCCCTTGATAAAGCAATAAAAATTATTAATTAAAAAAAATCCAATCACACACTACTCTTGACAGATCCAGTGTACCCCTGAGCTAGCTCAAAGAGGAAATAGTGAATTGGTTGGGATCCTCTCTTTTGCTCTCTGACAGTAAGTCTTTTTTTTTTTTTTTTTTTTTTTGCAGGGCAATAGGGGTTAAGTGACTTGCCCAGGGTCACACAGCTAGTAAGTGTTAAGTGTCTGAGGCTGGATTTGAACTCAGGTACTCCTGAATCCAGGGCCGGTGCTTTATCCACTGCGCCACCTAGCCAACCCCTGACAGTAAGTCTTGGAACACTTCACAGTCATCATGAAGTTGCTCCAGAAAAGCAATAGGTTAAGGGTAGACTTGTAGATACAGTAGAGAAACCTATGGGGATTCAAAAGGCAAGTTTTAATGAGATACTACTCCTGCTGTAGTCTTCCCAGACCACATTTCTATATTGAAATTTAAAAATAAAACAACAACAACAACCCTGTACCCCCCACCAAAAAAACCCAAACAAAAAACAAAAACACCCACCAGCCTCTAGAGCCTATGCAAAAACATTTTAAAGTATTGAGGGATTATGACCAACTAATCTGTAGGAGCAGTGTGTCAAAAATGGCGAATAAACACTTCCTGTGTATTTGAGGGTCTATGATTTTAAAGAGCTAAAATATTTCCCTGCCAGTCAGTTGTTGTTGTTTTTTCTCTAACCAAGAACAGTTCAAACATATTCTAATAGGTAAGGTTGCCAACTAATTGTCAGAGGGGATTAGTATTATCAGTGACCAAACGGTGAGCCTTTGGTCTTCTGGCAGGCCAAGTGGATAATGGAGCCAGCTCAGAAAGTAATTTCTATTTGATACAGCAGTAGCCCTTCATCCCAGCATGCCCAGAGTTCATCAACATTTAGCCCCTTCCTCCACCCCCATAGGAAGAGACCATCTATTCTTAGAATAATTCAGACACAGGGAGCATGGTCCTACAGCCAGGGTTGCAAGTAAGCTGAAATGCAAGGTGAGGGAAAGCAGTGAACAAGGTAGTCATTAAAGGCTTTAGGCAGGGATCTATAATCACTGCAATTCCCTACCCCATGACTATTTTCATTGTGTTCCAAACCTTCATAGGAGACAGTAATAGGCAATGGGACAACCACTGTAATTGGTTCAAATTAGAACATTGGTGGGGGTTGGCTGTGGTTTAGAACTGGTGTAGGGATGAAACTATGAAACTGTAAAAAGAGGGTCAACAACCCAAACATGGCAGAGGTGGTGTGGGCCCAGTCGAAAGAACACTGTATGTGGAGTTAGAGATCCTGGGTTTGAACCCTGGGTTTGCTATTTATGATCTCTGGGACCTTGAGCAACAGTACTTGGAAGGAGTATGCACTTAATAAATGCTTACTGGATAATCAATTGAATAACCTCACCTCTCTGGGCCTTATTTTCAATATATGTAAAATCAGGGGGCTTGACCTCTATAATCTACTTTAGATCTAAATCTGTGTTCTAGACATAGATACTAGCAGGAGAGAAGATAGAAATACAACCACTTTTGTTGTTGAAATTATGTGCTACTCTAGTAATTACATCAGGGCACATGGTAAAAGATTCAGACACAAATTTATTTGTTCTCCAGAGAGAGAAAACTTAAAGGAGTTTATTCCCTAGTAAAATTAAATTCACCATTCCTGCAATACAGTGAGGACTTTTCCATTTTACTGTCTTTGTTTGTAATATTTCCTGTATCTGAGTTATTTCACTACATGGCTCTACCTAATGCAATATTTGACATCTTTTGTTTTGTTTTGGTTTTTGGTTTTTTTAGTGAGGCAATTGGGGTTAAGTGACTTGCCCAGGGTCACTCAGCTAGTAAATGTTAAGTGTCTGAGGCCGGATTTGAACTCAGGTACTCCTGACTCCAGGGTCGGTGCTCTATCCACTGTGCCACCTAGCTGCCCCAATATTTGACATCTTTTAAGGCCAAGTTCAAATGTTGGTATCTTTTTAAAGTCTTCAATCATCCATCCAACCATCCATCCAATATCCAACCCCCCTCTCCCTCTGCTTTGTTCTGATTCCTTGATGACATCTATCATGCATTAATAAACATTTGTACTATTTGTGTAACATATCTTATTTCCCTTAGTAGATTATAAACTCCTTGGGGGCAGGGATTGTTTCAGTTGTCTTTGTAGTCTCTATACAATCCTGGCATAGTAGTAGGTATTCATTGTTAACTGAATGAATGAGAAAAAACCCCAACAGTATTGAATTCTAAAATAAACTGTAAACCAGACCAGCTCCAGCTGGAAAACTGCCAAACTACACGTGCTTATTTCCCTATTGACAATTACTTACAGGTGGATTTAAGGCCAGGACTTAGCAATTTCAAAAAGTGATCAAGAAATGGTGGGTACTTTTCCCCACTAAAACTGGCCTGAGTAAATGCAAAAATAGCTATAGAAAGTTGGCAGGTGCCCTGGAAATGGTAACATTCCATCCTACTTTATAAGCATCTGTAGTGAGTTTTAAGAGGTACATGACAGATGAAAAAAGGCTACTCTGAGGAGAAATATATTTCTGCAGAACACCTTAAAGATTTTGATCCAAACAGCAGACATTGAACTTTATCTGCCTTCCAATTATTAGGGTGAATGTGTGAAAAATCTGTCCTTTAATAATGAACAGTTCCTCATCTTCCATTGGAGAGACACTGTCCTGGTCACTGGAAGAATAAATAGCCTGGCCTTATTATTATTCCTTTGCCAACAGAACATTTCATCACCTTGTTCAGTAAAGTACGTAGGTGCCTGGAGATTGCAAGACAGGATACATAATGTGAAGGAAGGGGTTGAGGTCTGCCTATTATGGGTGTGAATAGGATTCTTTTGTTGGAATCCATCCTACTGGAATGAATAGCCTCTGTTATGTTTATTGATTACATCCTAAGTATTGATGTAGAGGTGGCTAGAGCTGTCCAGAAAAATAGTCAGAAGCCATTGTGTACTTTTTCATTTTGGCAAGGCCAGATAATAAATAGACAATTCACTTGTAAAATCTAAATAAAATGTTTGATTTTCTAACATCCTGGGAGGATGAAAATTGAATATGTAGAAAATGTTTTAAGGACCTCAACTTAGTCATCTCTTTTCCCAATGAAGGGATATTTACCTTCTCTCTTTACCCAGTAACATTCTCCTTTCTAGTACCAACCATACATTGACATAGAGGAGTATGCCAGGGTGGTAATAATGTGCTAATCCTTCTCAGGGTTCTTTTCTGCAACAGTAGAACTTCTTCCTTGTGCACATCTAGGTAATTTCTTTCATTTTCCAGGTCTTTCCAAGAAACTCACTCTGTCATTAACACAAGAGATGAGGAGTTAACAAGATGCTTCATGCTTGGCTATCTTTCTTTATCTCAGGGGTTAAAGTATATCCTAAGAAGGCCAAGATTTAAGGCATTAAGACCAGCTGGGTTAGGCAATAGTCTTACAAAAAAATATGGCATGCACACTTTTATTTTCAGTAAATGTGTGTAATGACGGCAAAATTGTTTGTTTGTAACTTGTACCACCAAAACAAAGCTTCATTGTAAGAAAATTAGTACTACGGAGACAGGCTAAGAAATTATATGAGGGATAGCTCTCATACAATGAACTGCCATGCATAACACAACTATCTATCCATCCATCCATCCATCCATCTCTCTATCATCTATTTACCCATCTATCTTATTCATCCATTTGTCTATCTACATCTCTATATAATGAGATTTATAAGAGATAAGCTAACATCTATCTACCTATGTCTATATAGCTACGAACTCCAGAAATATGAAAATTTTCTACACTACTCCATTTTAATTTGAGAACTGAATAAAAAAGAGAATTTTAAAAATAGCAATGGGGAAAGATAGTTTAAAATTTTGTTTCATTTAAAATTGGAAGAATAGATCAAGGTAAACCTATGAGCAGGATTGTCATGCCCATTAGAAGATAACTATTAAATTCTAATAGAACAATAAAGTTCTCATTCATTTTATGTGAATGATTTTATGATTATTACACTCAATATAATAATTTCATGTGTTAAAAAGGATTTTTATCCTGATGAAGTTACATTTTGTAACCTTGATGAACTAGTACATGAAGCATTGGAGTTATTCGTGTTTCTAAAGTTGGAAAAATAAGTTCATTGCTTGTCTTGGGCTCTAAGTGGTTACTCAGCCCTAAAACATTAATTCTTATCAGTTCTAAATATTGTAATGTGGCAGTAGTACACTGCATACATCTGAATGCTCCCTGACACCTTTCTTCCAACACAGGAAGGTGAGCTAGTGTTTTGGGGATGCACATCTATGTTATTTCTTCAAACAGCCAGTCACAATTTGTAGGAACTAAGGCTCTGCCTTTCAAATATGTACAATCCCTGTGTAAGTAGATACAATATAAGCTATGTAACCACAATGTTATTGATTCAGAACCTGGAAGGCTGAGTCATTGAATATATTCATCCTCTTTGGAATGCTACTTTAAAAAATCTTTGAGGATTATGAAGGGTGCTCTTCTCAAAGGCATTATTTAGGAGTCAAAGGCCAACCAGCCACGTAACAGTGAGAGAGAATTCTGGCAGAAGCCCAGGCGAGGAGAGTGGGGTATATAGTCTGCAGTAGCTATTCTTTCACCTGCCACAAATGATTTTTAAAAAACCCCACGGAATGTGCTTTGTTATTTTACATAAGGCTATAATGCATTAACTCATGTAATAGGACTGGGTGAAAGTTTATTTATTCATTTATTTCTGCTGTAGACACAGGTTTGACGAATCCATACAATAGTTAGTGCTCTCCACAGTCATTAGTAGACTCTGAGCATACTGTTTTTTGTGGGTCTGCTGCTTGCTTCCCTCTCCCCTAAATGGAAATTTTCTCTTCTCTTAGTGACTAACAGCGGATGGAAATGGAGCCAGCAGTTTATATGATATAGTAGTTAAGAGATCAACAAAACTCAATACAATCATGGAATAGTGGGAAGAACCCTGGCTTTGGAATGAGGAGAATCTCAGTTCAAATCCCAGCTTTGTCATTTATTGCATGTGTGATCTGGGGCAAATAGAATGACATCCCTGGTATTCATTTTCCTCATCTATAAAATTGAGGGTGTTACACTAGGTGGCCTTTGAGGTCCCTTCTACATCTCAACATATGACCTGAAGATTTGGTTCATTGTGGTACTACTAATGTATATGCATTATAATAGATTTCTTTTCTTATGCCATATCTGCCATGAAATTCTTGGTCAGTCTAGATAATTCACTAGTAATCTCTCTTCCTTACTCTTCCCCAAATATTCTGCAACTGAAATAAAAAACAAATCCCTAAGCCTTCACTAGTATATATTAGTCACCCCTTAAGCAACTCACTTTCATTATTTTCTGTAATATACCTTCAGGCAACTGAGTGCATCTATAGACTTCTTTCTTGACAGGATGCGTTGTCCTGTGTGCTTAGCAGTTCACTGAACTGAGCTGATTCAAATGAGCCTTGAAATGTTAAATACAACTTGTAATATCAAAGGTTCTCATATCAAATAATTTTGTTCCTGGAGAATCCTAGGGAGATTAAGGACTTTCATGGTGACTAAAATGTCCACCAGTTACATGGAATAGCCCAGCAGTAGATAGATAATTACTGACTCATGCTAGGCATATGAAGAAAAAATACAGCTAGTTTATTCTCTATGTGTAAACATATCAGGGAGCTTGGCAGACAGTCAAGTCCATATAAAACTTGTTGAATCTAGAACCTAAAATAATTGCAGATATCTGTCTGGCAAGTTTTTGTGGCCAGGCCTTGAGGTTATATTTTCCTTAAAAAAATCTAGTAGCAACAATTTCTTGAGCCCAGCTGAAAAGCAAAATGTGCAAGGCTGGACTTTCAAACTAGCCTCTATCAAGTTATCTCAAAACCCTCTGAAATAAGTTTTCAGAGTCTGTAATACTAAAGTGCTGCTCAGGGCATGTTTATATGGCAATTTCTACCTCAATGTAGAAGACTCCTTTACTCTGGGTTGCCTGGGATGGTGTCAAGTAAATACATAAGAAACTGGCTCCAGAGATAGCTTCCCTATATCTGATCAATGCCATTTCTTAGTTTGATAAGAAATTACCTAGAACGTTAGAACTTAACACTTCTGCCAGGGAAGACAGGAGGCAGCAAAGTATAACAGAGAGAATGCTGAATTTGGAGTCAAAGCACCTGGATTCAATTTCAGGCTCCATCACTTACCTTGGATAAAACACTATACCCCTCTGGGCCTCAGTTTCCTCCTGTGAAAATGAAACTAAATTAAGTAGGTGACTTCTAAGGCCCTTTCTAGCTCTATGATTCTAGTATCCATTCAGGAAGATCATAATTTAGAAAAGTACATGATATGATTCAAGAATGAGACTTTTTTTTAAGGGGAGGGGAGTGAGGCTATGTGATGGAAGGAGAGGGTTATGAGTTATCCAAATAGTTGTTTCAATTGTCCACTTGGCTATTCAGTGGAGTCCTGTACTGAGAGACCTTGAATGTGGCTGCAAGTGCTTCAGTTAATCAGTATAAACATCCAAACATCTATGGAGGCCCCTTCAGAGTGCAGGCTGGGATCAGCCAATCAATTTTATCTGGTCTTAATCCATCACTGGGTGCAATCATTCCCATAAGAACTGACACTAAAAGGTGACATTTCTGAGGACTAACATTCTAGCAAGGGACGTGCTGATTCATTGGTGTTGTAACCTCATTCCTGTAAGTACCATTATTTAGTTAAGGTTTATAAAGTGTTTTGAAGATGGAAAATGCTATATAAATGCTAAGTATCATTATTATTGTTATCATCCTTCTGAAGCATTGCTTCCGTGAGTGATGTTACACTGTAAAAACACACACAGGCATCACTTGGTACCCATTTGTAGTTTGAGGAGAGGTTACTATAATGAGTAATTCACATTGTGTCATCTCCCTTGCACTCAGAGTTAAAACAAATTAAATAAAGCTTAATTAGAGGGCTTTCTATGCACAACAAAAATGCAGCTGATTGATATTCTGAATAAATACAGGTTGGCTACTGTGAGAAATATACTGAAAAAGAGTTCAGAATTGCCGGGCTATGATTATATTTCCATAATGCCAAGCATCTGGATAAAACTGAAAGATTTCATCTTTGAACTGGACTAGTCCAGTATGTAGACATTTGATATGATGTAGGCAAAAATGGCAAATACTGAATTGAACTTTGAAATTTTCATTTTCTTTTTTGCCATCTTGTAAATACTCTTTATATTTGCATGTTTATTTTTTACCTTTTGTGTTTAAATTTAAGTTTATGAAGAAGGGGGAACTAGAAGATTATCAAGAAAAAAATGAAACAACCTTCTCCCTCTTTTTTGGAAAACAGCATTTACCATGGTACTAGTCACAAAATGGGCACTCACTGAGTGCTTATTGATAAACTGGTTCAAAATATGGTATTTGATTCAATCAATCCTACAATGATGCTTACCTTATAAAATGACAAAGTTTTCTTTTTTTTTTTTTAGTTTTCATTAGAATAGAAACCTTCCATCTGGTGTATTCTATAAAAGTAGTGGCAGTGGTCAAATTTGCATAGGCTTATAAAATTTGCACAAGGGCATCATGGGTAATACCTATGCAATCTAGCACCATGTGAATCCAGATATATATGTCTGAATGATTATACTGACTGTTTTCTTTATTTTTCTATTACTTTTCTTCCTTGCTAAAAAAACTCTGTTTGAAAGCCAGATTTAAGAGTTAATCAATTCCTACAGCTTTTCCCCTACATGAAGCCAAACTGTGGTTCATACCATCACAATTGCTTGGGATATTTTTACAAAATCAGAGAAGATTCAGGTAGGAGATTTGTGGCAGAAGCAGATGAATTCCTAAGAAACAAATCTGTTTCCAAGCAAATGAATTTAGTAACAGAAGAATAAAAATACAGAAGAGTTGTGATTCTGTAGTTATTGTATAGCCACACTACATTGTCTATGCAGGGTCAAGGCCAGCTATTCCTGAACTCTCCCCCAGCAGCCCTTTTGTCCCAGGTTGAAGAAAGACGTGCAGCAGTAACAACGAGGAAGTGAGGATGCTGATTAGAAATTGGCAAGAACGAATAAGAAACAGTGTTAGCCAGAGAGCAAGAGCATGACCAAAATCTTCCCAGCTTTGTTCCTGTGGTATCTGTCCTATTTTTTTACATGCATCCTAAAAGTTATAAAAAGTGACCATGCACACATACCTTTCTTTCCATATTCTGCCATCCCTGAATATCAATTCAAGATGCTAATGTATAGGATTCAGAAAGAAAGCTCTTATTGCTGCCAACCCTTTAAAGAAAAAAAGATAACACATGCTCCACAACTCCCTGAAGTAGGGAGTAAAAGTAGTATTATTCCCATTTTACAGAGGAGGAAATAGATTGAGAACACTTAAATGATTTGCTCATGGACATAAAGCTGGTCAGCTTCTGTAGCACAGAGCATAGAATGTTGGACCTGCAGACAATATATGTCTTAGGTTCAAATCCAGCCTCTGACACTTATTAGCCTAGTGAATTTAGCTCTGGACAGATCACTTAACTGATCTCTGCCTCATTTTCCTTGCCTACAAAATGAAGTTGATAATAGCAATTGCTTCCCATGACTGTTGTGAGGATTAGATCAGATAATATATTTAAAGCACTTTGCAAACCTTAAAGCTTCATACATATTATTGTTATTATTAGTGGTAATAGTAAGAGGAGCAGGAGGAGGAGGAGAGGAGTACCAGAGCTAGAATTCAAAGCTCATTTTCTGACCCCTAAACTCAGTACTTTATTATATCAAAACTAAATATATCCTTTTATATATTTTATATTATCTTTCTACCTGAGATCTATCCTGCATTTCAAAATACTACTGAATTACAAATCCAGTTCTTTGATACCTGTGTTTTAGAGGTTGAGCTCACATAAATACATGGATTTTTGGAGATGAGAGTAGAAGGCATGAACTGTGAAGCATCAGGGGAAAGAATGTCCACTTATTAAGTCAGAATTTTGTGGAGGGGATTCAGGCTCAAGTATGGCTTAGACTAAATGACCTTACATCCATCTACTTTGTCTATGCTCACATTTTCATCACTTTGTCACAAGTTCTCACTAGCCCTGACCTAGACTATTGCAATAGTCTCCTAACTGGTTTCCCTTCCTGGAGAATTTGTCCTCTCCCATTTATCCTTCGCATAGCTGCCAAAGGGATATTCCTAAAACATAGGACAATCATGCTGCTCCCCTGCTTATAGACCTCTTGTGGCTCCTTATTGCCTCTAGAATCAAATGCACATTCTTGTTCAGCAAGGTAAAGCCTTGTATAGACTGGCTCAAATCTGTAATATCATGTATCATTTTATATTATATCAACTATATTCATTACTTTTATACTATATCTTACTCTTCATGTTCTGTATGATTTAGTCAAACTGGTCCATTTGCTGATCCTTACACAAGAAGGTCCATTTCCCATCTCTTGGTCTCACACATTTTGGTAGCCATGTCCAGAATATGCTTCTTCCTCCTCATATCCACCATTTAGAATTCATAGTTTCCTTCAGAGTTCAGTTTGCTGACTCCCACGTGGGACAATGCCACCAATTGTACCTCCAAATTACTTGTATTTACTTTGTATATATTTATTTGTGAACATACTGTTTTCTGCCATAGAATATAAAGTCCTTGAGGGTAGGGACTGGTACTTGGTTTTTGTTTTTTTTTTTACTTTGTATTCTTGGGGCCTTTCATAGTGCCTGGCACATGGTAAATACTTCATAAAACCTTCTTATATATTGATTGAATGATTGATTGATTATAGCCCAGACTTTCTGCAAGGAAAATATGTACAATTCTTACAACCACAGGTCTGAAACTGAGCCAGTAAAAGCTCATGGAAGGATGCCCTGAAAAATTAATATGTAGAACATATACATATACACATACATATATATATACATACGCATACAAATACATATGCATATACATGTATAATAGAAAAATGAACATCAGATTACAACAGAAGTAGAAAGAAGACTTTTTTTTCCTGTGAGACTTTAGGGGGAAGGTGTCAAAATGTACCCTATGGAGCTGTAATCAGATAATAGGGCTCAATAATAACAATGACTTCTCTTCTAACAAAAACTGAAGAATTGCAGTAAAATTATATTTACTTTCCTTTCAAGACCTTTTTACTTGAATTATATAGAATCTCCATCTGTATTTAAAACTGTAGATCAATTCATTCAAAAAGATATATTAAAGCCTTATTCTAGGTTATTTGTAAAATCTTTTTTTTCAAGATGATTCAAAGTTTGCACTTAGGCTAATTTTATCATGTAGAATTTTTGGGTGGGGGGCAGGGCAATGAGGGTTAAGGACTTGCCCAGGGTCACACAGCTAGTAAATGTCAAGTGTCTTAGGCTGGATTTGAACTCAGGTCTTCCTGGATCCAGGGCCAGTGCTTGATCCACTGCACCACCTAGCTGCCCCCACTATGCAGAAATCTTTCCCAAATGCTAAATAACTATAATGCGAGTCAGTTTTTGTGATATAGCCAGATCATAATGGAGGAACAAGGGGTGTAACTTAAAAATAAAAATAAATATAAATATGTTGCCTCAAGAGTTACTCTGAAACCTTAGGTGTTCTGGATATGATAATTATGCCACCATTTGAGAGAATCTGGATTTAGTCAAATTATACAGTTACTACTTCTTTTTTCCTTCATCTACTTACATCATTCAGCCTCACTTATAGTTACAATGGAACACAGCTAAAGGCAACTAACTCACAATTTACAAACATCTAAGATATCTGTCGAATGTTATATGATTAGTAAGAGAATGGTCTTACCTTAGCTGGAAGCTTACTACTAAAATATCAGGGGCCCATTACTGCCCAAATGGAAGGTAATATCCTTTCTCCACACCTTAAATAATCAGGATGTAGCAAGACAGAATTTGTGTACCCAGAATTCCTAGTTCTGATTAAAGACATTTTACTACAGAAACAATTGGACCCCAGAAGCTAGTTACTGGGGGCAGCTAGGTGGCACAGTGGATAAAGCACCAGTCCTGGATTCAGGAGGACCTGAGTTTAAAGCTGGCCTCAGACACTTGACACTTACTGGCTGTGTGACCCTGGGCAAGTCACTTAACCCTCTTTGCCCTGAAAAAAGAAAAAAAGTTAATTACCTTTGTTATAGCTAAATTTATGCCATGTACCACATTAAGTAGACTTTTATAGGCCAACCTGAGAACCTAATCATCATTTATTTCTTTATTTTTATGAGGAAAATCTGTTTTTTGTTTTGTTTTGTTTTTTTGTGGGGCAATGAAGGTTAATTGACTTGCCCAGGGTCACACGGCTAGTAAGTATCAAGTGTCTGAGGCCAGATTTGAACTCAGGTCCTCCTGAATCCAGGGCCAGTGCTTTATCCACTGCACCACATAGCTGCCCCCAAAATCTGTTTTTTTAAGGGAAAAAAGTTAACTTATAATGAAGCTTTCAGACTTAGGTAATAGGATAGTAACAATGTCTACTGGCATATAAACTCTCAGTCTTCCCCTCCTCAGTTGCCTAAGGAGACCTTTTGACTCTGGCTGACAACCCAGATCTGAAATGAGAGGGACAATGAACATATTGGGGATTTGTTTGTCAGTGGATATTGTCTCTAGAGTCCTGTTATGTTTACAAAGCTTTAATAATAACTAATGTTTTTTGGGGGGGGGCAGGGCAATGAGGGTTAAGTGACTTGCCAAGGGTCACACAGATAGTAAGTGTCAAGTGTCTGAGACCGGATTTGAACTCCGGTCCTCCTGAATCCAGGGCTGGTGCTTTATCCACTGTGCTATTTAGCTGCCCCTATAGCTAATGTTTATATGGCATGTTAAAGTTTGCAAAATGCTTTACATATGCAATTTCATTTGATCCTTAAGACACCGTGAAGTAGGTGTTATTATTAATTCCCATTTTACAAATGAGAAAAATGAGGCTCATAGAGGTTAAGTGACTTGCCCAGAGTCACAAAGTCTGTCTAAGGCAGAACTCAAACTTGTCTCTTTCTGACTCCAAGTCCAACACTCTATCTTTGTGCCACCAGGTCACACAGTAGTTTGTAGTGTTGAAGGTGCCTAATCATACCTCAAAAGTTATATGAAATCTTTCCAACAATACTGTTAGGAAGACAGGGAAGATATTATTTCCTCTATTTTACAAAAGAGGAAACAGGAGTTCAATACCTGATTTTCTCAAGATCACATAGCTGGCCACATCTGAGACTTGAACCTAGTTCTTCATATTTTTAGTCCAGTGATCTTCCTGGGATGCCATACAATCTATCCACAAGCTCAGCACTGCAGGTGCACTTACATATGTACATGAATCCAACATTTAATTTCCTTCCCATGTTTACAATTCCTCCCCATGTCTACATTCATGGAAGAGAAGGCAAATGATTTCTCCCATGGCCTAAGCATGCCACCTAATACTGTTTTACTGGTGATCCAGAGGCAAATAAGGTGGAAGTGTTTCCAAACCTACCCAGTAGCTTAATCAAAAGTGAGTATTTCAGATATCACATTACTCGGATTTATAGCTACCATTTAGGAAATGGCCTACTATTTAGCATGTATAAAATAGTGCATGTATCTTTTCCCCAGTAATGCCTGGAAAAGGAATGGAAGTTGTAGTAAAGCCAAGCTTGAAATCATCCATGTGGTTTTTTTGAAGTTGAGAGTGTAGGAAATTTATTATTTATTTAAGGAATTCAATCCTGTGTCAAATGAGTACATGCATTATGCAAGCTTGTAATAAAAATTTTGGTCTCAGGTATGCAAAGATACTTTGAGTATAAGTGTATTTGAAAAGAACTCTTTGCTTCACATTGTTATGCAGACATCCTTGAGATATAACAAATAGTTTGCACATCTGATTCATTCACTTCAGTGTTTCCTCACTGGCAGTCTCATGAACAATATTCTTGATGTTCTTTTTAAGGCAATTTGAAAACTACTATGATTGTTGTTATTCATATTGTAGGGACTCAACTTTGTAGTCCCACCCACTATAAAGAACATACTATTATCAGGGGGGAAGAAGAAAAACATGTGTGTCTTAGTTAGAAGTATGTTAAAAAGCACTCTGAAGAAGTAGAACTCTTTAACTTTGGTTCGTAAAAGGATAATTTTTCTTTCTTTTTAAAGACATGAGAGGTACTTGAAGGAAGTGGTGGTTTCCTTTTTGTCTTTGGATCCTCAAGTGCCTAGAACAGTGCTTTGCACATAGTTCCTGCTTGATTAAAACTTGTTGACATGATTTGACTATGTCAATAGTTGTGATTCAGCTGATGGACAAAAGATTGAAGCCAAGATTCCAGGAGCAACCTAAATTCAGACATTGATTCCTCATCTGATTTGGAGAAAATAAGCTTATGTTTACCGATCTTGTGGCAATATTGTTTGAATTAAATATTGTTAGTAAAGGACTCGGAATAGGAAAGAACCATATATAAGTGTTAGAGATAAGTTGTAAAGATAACTCTCCCAACATCAATGTTTGCCACCAAAAGATTTTAAGACTAATATTTCCTTGCACTAAAAACCTTAATTTGTTTTCTTCAATCAACTATCATTACCTTTTGTGTAATGAATAGAATAAATAGAAACTCTTCTGATCAAAGAAATGGTATCCTAGGTGGATTATTGTCACCTTTTGCTTGAGACTATTAGAGCTATTGATCCTAGTGCATGTTTTATGCCTATTAGAAATGCTGTCAATATAAGCCATTTGGACAGATGAAGCACCATATAGTTAACTGCCTAATTTAAGTACATGTCCTTGATTTCTTAATTTTTTCCAATTTATGAAAGCATTTTGTTTTAATATGACACTTAAGAATAATGAGCCTCTTGCTTGAAGCTTTCCTTTTTTCAGTATCATTACATATATTTATATCTTCAGCATTTTAGCCTTCAACTTTGATGCCACAGATTCAGAGAATTACAGAATGTTAGAGGTGATCTACAGTGATCATCAAATCTGAGATGTAAGTTCATAGATTTAGAGCTGAAATGTACCCTGGAGGCCATCTAGTCCAATTCCTTCTTTATATAGATGAAGAAACTGAGGCCCAGAGAAGTGAAATTTCTTATGCAAGGTCATGCCATTGGTGAGGGATAGTGCTGATACAATAATTCAGATAGTCTGACTTAAGGCTAAGTGCTCTTTTCAACACCCCAGTGCTACTTCATCCATTGGTATCCCAGAAAATGTAAGGGCACTCAAGTACAAATTTCACTAGTATACATCATAGATACATCATATCTAGTTTGGAAACTCTGAATCATGTCAGAATTGGTTGTCAATGTAATGAATTTGATTATCCCTCTTTTAGGTAAATATATTTCACTTTGGGGGCAGCTAGGTGGTGCAGTGGATAAAGCACTGGCCCTGGATTCAGAAGGACTTGCGTTCATATCTGGCCTCAGACATGATACTTACTAGCTGTATGACCTTGGACAAGTCACTTAACCCCTCATTGACCAGCAAAAACAAAACAAAACAAAAAATCCCCTTTCACTTCTATTTCCACTAGGCCAAATTATTTACGTGATGTAACTTTTTTAAACCTTTCTTCACCAGTATGTTCTACATGAATTCTTAGTTTATTCTGTGTCCGTTCATCTAAAATCAGTGTCATAGGCAACTGAGTCCAGATTAATTGTTATAATCAATTTTGATCTCAGAGAACAGATAATAGGAAAAATTTTTCTTCTTTCAGAAAAGAGGTGAGAGTCTATAGCAGCATAATGGTGCATACACTGTCAGATGTGATTATTTTCTAAGTCAATTTTACTTAACCATTTTTCTTTACTACATAAATGGTTTCAATAGGGGGTATATTGGAAATGGTGGCAGTACAAAATTTATTAAGGTTATAAATGCAAAAATAAAATAGAAACAAACAAAATATAGAACTATAAAACAAGAAAAAAGTGGTCAGAATATGGGCATTCTGTGTCTACAAGAATTCATTCTTTTTTTTTTCTCTTTTTTGCAGGGCATTGGGGTTTAAGTGACTTGCCCAGAGTCACACAGCTAGTAAATGTCAAATGTCTGAGGCTGGATTTGAACTCAGGTCCTCCTGAATCCAGGACTGCACCACCTAGCTGTGCCCTACAAGAATTCATTCTTAACAAGTTCAGGTAGAATTAAGATTAGAATTGTTTTTCCCCTAAAGGATACTAATATGATTACAGGCACAGTTACAGTGAGAATATTGCCTTGCACTGTCAAATCACTGATTCAGGTATTCACAATTAAAAAAAAAATAAAGCTATTGGTCTTAAGAAGTGCCGTTGAGTGATTCCATCAGATATTTCTAAAATGATTACTCAGGCCTCTAATACACATAACAATGATGCAGTTGTTGCTTTATTTCCAGCCAACTGGGTTAGGAAAAAGCACTTTTTTCCCTCTTTATTTTTATTGCATTTTTTTCAACATAGTCAATATGGAAATATGTTTTCCATGACTTCACATGTATAACAAATATCATACTGCTTGCCTTCCTAATGTCTGCCACCTTACTTTTGTACAGATAGTAACTGAAATATTTCTGATGAATTGCTGTCTTATGCCAAAATTGTTCATTGATGTTATGTAGGCCACCGATTCCCTAGCCAACCCAAATCCCTTTTTCCCTAGCACCTGAAGAAACCTTCCTGCTGTGAAGGTGATAAGAGGTTGCTCAGATGATATATGAGAAATGGATCAGATTCTCATCCTTCTTGACCTCTCTGCAGCCTTTGATACTGTCAATCACTCTCTTCTCCTTGATACTCTCTTCTTTCAAGATTTTCAAGACATTGCTATCTACTACTTCTATCTCTCTTTACCTGTCTGACTGCTCCTTAGTCTTCTTTGCTAAATCTTCATTAAGTTCCTGCTAGCTAGTGTGTCACCCAATGCTGTCCTGGGGCCTTTGCTTTTCCTTTTTCCCATGTGATTAATTTGGTGATCCCGTCAGCTCCCATTTCTATGCAGATAACTCTGATCTATCTATCCAGTCTTAACCTTTCTCCTGATCTCTAGTCTAACATCTTGCAACTGCCTATTAAATATCTTGAATGAGATGTTCCATCAACATCTTAAACTCAACATGTCCAAAACTTACTATCATTCATCCCCAAACCATCCCCTTTTCCTAACTTCTCTATTACTTTTGAGAGCATCACTATCATCTCTGTTACGCAGGCTTGAAACCTACATGTCATCCTCAATTCCTAACTCTTACTCTCTATTTCCAATTTGTAGATAAGTCCTTCTGCCTTTGGAACATCCCTCTCATATTACCCGTATTCCTCTTTGACATAGCCACTACATTGGTATACCTCACATCTGGACAATAACCTTCTGGTTGGTTTCCCTGACTTGTCTCTCCCCACACCAGTCCATCCTCTGCTAAGCTGTCAAAATGATCAGGTCTTAAGATATCAGCCTCTCCTCCCATTAAATATATGGAAGGGAACCTTATTACCTCCAAGAACAAATATGAAATCCTCTGGCTTTTAAAGCCCTAATCTAGCCCCTTCATACCTTTCTGTCTTCTTACATCTTATTCCCATCTGCATAATCTAAAATGAAATAAAACTAGCCTCTTAGTGTTCCTGGAACAAGGCACTACATCTCCCAACTCTATCTCATCATCTCTGCCTTCTTGCTTCTTTTAAGGGTTAGTTAAAATATCATCTTCTGCAAGAAACTTTCCCTGATCTATGAAATCTAAGTGCATTTTTTCACTTTATTTTTCTTGCTTTTTTGGCAACATGGCCAATATGGAAATATGTTTTCCATGACTTCACATGTATAATGGATATCATATTGCTTGCTTTCTCAATGGGTAGGGGAAGGGCTGAAGGGAAGGAGAGAATTTGGAACTGAAAACTAAAAAATCAATGTTAAGCAAAAAAAAGAGAAAATGCTAAAAAATAAAACCAAAAAAGAGGAACTTTCCTGCTTCCCTTTAATACTACTACCCTTTTCTGAGATTTTGCCAATTTATTCTATACATATCTTGTCTGTTCATAGTTATTTGCATGTTGTCTCCCTGATTAGTGTAATGATTGGAATGATGCCACCTACTGGAGACTTGCTGTGGGAAAACTCCACCATGAGGAAATGCCTCAGAGACATTGTGGCTTTTCCTTGGCGTCAGGAAATGACGTTTGCTCATGGGTGCTGTCTATCAAGGCTACCAGCCAATCAACTTGAGGAGCCTCCTATTTTCTGGGAGGAGACAGGAAGGAGGAGAGGGAGCCTGCCGGAGAGCTCTTGGGCTTTTTGGGTTCCTGACTTGATGGTGGTGGCGGCAGAGGACTTCACAGGAAATTTGAGGAAAGATAGGAATGCCAGGCTGTTGGAATTCTGTTCTCAATCTTTTTCTTTCTATTTTCCAATAAACCCTTAAAAACCTAAACTCGTTTTATCAGTGATTTTAGTCAGTTTGCCCCCCAAACTGGGGGAACAGATTAGAATCCACATTTAGAATCTTAAATTACACATTAGATTGTAAGCTTATTGATGGCAGGGACTGCTTTTGTCTTTCTTTGTATCTCTAGAGCTTAGCACAGTATCTAACATATATTAAACACTTAATAAATGTCATTTACTGACTGACTGTTAACTGAGAGTAATTGTCTCTCCATGAGCATAGCCACCATTTCATTATTTACATTTGTATCACCCAGGATAGAGCTAGTAAGTTGTTGTTCAGTTTGTTTCAATTGTGTGTGTCTGACTCTCTATAATCCCATTTGGGGTTTTTCTTGGCAAAGATACTGTAGTGTTTGCCATTTCCTTCTCCAGCTCATTTTACATATGAGGACATTGAGGCAAACAGGGTCAAGTGACTTGCTCAGGGTCACGCAGGTAGTAAGTATCTGAGGCCGGATTTGAACTCATAAAGATGAGTCTTCCTGATTCCAGGCTCAGTGTTCTATCTACTGTGCCACCTCAATGCCAAGTAGATAGTAGATGACTAATAAATGCCTATTGACTTATTGATTGACGTAGGCCAATGCCCACATGAAGCTTTAATCCCCTCTAGGATACCTCAGTCAAGGGGTCCTCCAGCCTCTGGTTCTTGAAGCAGCTCATTCATTTTCTGAAAACAGAGCCAGTTATGGCCTAATGATACAATAAAATCATAGTCTTTGAGTCAGAAGGGAGCTTGAAGGTCTACTATTTCAATCTCTCAAATAGAATAATATTGTTACTATATTTAATGCTACATTAAAATTAGTTGGATTCCTTGCTCTACAAACTTAATTAGTTCTTGATTTATGGAGGCATTCCTGGCTTTGGGTATTGGTTGCATCAGCTCAGCAGACGGAGACAAGTACACATATAAGCATACAAAGAATAAATGCAAATATAATAAATGGACTCATATACAAAGTAGATAAATATCAAGTAATCATATAGAGAGAGGATGCTAGCATTTGTAAAGATGAAGAAAGTCTTCATCTTGAAGGTGGGAAGGAGCCTCATCTTGAAAAAAAAAAGTCTAATTCTAAGATGACTACTAAGGCCCTTTCTAACTCCAAGATTTGATGGGTTAGTTCCTGAAAGAATTTTTTTGGGGGGGGGAGTCAGAAGGTTAAGATTAGAAAATAGGTAGGTACAGAATATTTGTTATTTTAGTTGCTATTATTTAATGCTCCATTTAAATTAGTTGGATTCTTAGTTTTGCAAACTTCCCCAGTTCCTGATTCATGGGGGCATTCCCAGCCTTGAATTTTGGTTACAACAGCAGAAGAGTTTTGGACCATTTTAGAGAATGGTTAGTAGTTTGACAAGAAGCTAGGGTATATGAAAGGGAATAGTGTGAAGTAAGGTTACAAAAAGCAGCTTGATGTCTGATTTGTGGAAGGCCTTGAAAGCTAATCAAAGGAATTTAGACCTTTGCTGTTTTTGTTTTGTCATTTTAGTCATGTCTGATTCTTTATGACTCCATTTGGAGTTTTCTTGGCAAAAATACTGGGATGATTTGCCATTCCATCTCTAGTTTATTTTATAGATGAGGAACTGAGGCAAATAGGGTTAAAAGTGATTTGCCCAGGGTCACACATCTAGGAAGTGTCATAGGTTGGATTTTAATTCAGGAAGATGTATCTTCCAGCACTCTATCCACTGATTGACCTAGCTGCCCTACTTGTTAGCCAATGAGAAGGAGCCAAGGAACCTTTGAAAGTTTCTGAGTAAAGTAATCAAATGATCAGAGGTATGAATTAAGAAACTTAATGCTTTACATACATAACATTATACAGGGTGTCCCAAAAGTGTTAGTGCAAACTTAAGCTTTAAATAAGTCTTATAAAATGCTTAAAACTACACTAAGAATTTTGAGAAACTGCACATTAGGGGAACTAGGAGAGGGAAGTTTGGGGGGTAAGTTAGATGGCTATTTAATAGTCTTGATGAGAGATAATGAGGTGCTGAGCTCAGATAGTGACATTCTTTAGTTAATAATGGTAGAGGTGAAATCTATACAATATGAAGATCCTTTTTGAAATCTTGCCTTTTACTTACAAGATCTTTTAAAGTTGCTGCATGACACCTAAGTCTGTTGCAATAAATAACTGCTTGCTTTATAGCTAAACCCCACCTTGGTTT
The DNA here is from genome assembly GCF_019393635.1 of Dromiciops gliroides. Taxonomy (NCBI): domain Eukaryota; kingdom Metazoa; phylum Chordata; class Mammalia; order Microbiotheria; family Microbiotheriidae; genus Dromiciops; species Dromiciops gliroides. Next base: position 339,335,830 of record NC_057862.1, on the reverse strand, counting down.
AAGTGTATTACAAGTAGAGAGTTGTCAACACACTCTGCACTGTCACATTTTCACCTGCTCAGGTGCTATATAATGGTTTGAAATCTGAAGTAGTTTCTGGCAGGCTAAGTTTAAAGCAATCTATCTTTACAATGATATTAAAAGAAAAAAATTAAAACCTTTGTGCTGAAGGAAAGGAGAATGTTTTCTCCTTGTCGTGAAGTCACTGGAGAAACGAACATCTTTTGTGTTGCTCCATCTGAAATGTTTCCTATAACTCCAGTAGCAATCTGCCACTTTTCATTTAATTGTGAAAAAAAAATTCAAATAAGGAACACATTTACTGTTGCTTATTATGCGGCGTTAAATGTTTTTGTGCTGGAGGTCAAAGTGATAGTTTTCTCTTAACTTCACTTTTTGATTTCATTCTTGAATGATTTTTGGTTAATCTTAGACTTTGTCAACTCCCAAAGGCACAGCAGAAAGGAGAATCTGATGATAACAAAATAGGGAGCACTTAGGGTCTTGTGTGAATATTTTCTGAGGATAAGGTTGTGAAAATTGTCCAATAAAAAAGGACAAATAGTAACCTGTTTTCAAAATCCTCAGTATGACCCTATAAAGAATCTGTCAGGTTTTCAATCTGAAAATATTTGTGTAACCCCAACATTCCTAGTATATAACCTCATTCATGATGCCTGACCTTTTCTATGAAGCTTGCTCTGACCACTGCAGTCATCACTTGATCTTGTTCTTCGAGTGCCTGTGACTTAATAGTCTGTACCAAGGGATTTAGCACTTGTCTATACACTGTCTTGTAGTGCTTGATATTGTTTCACATGTATTAATCTTATTTCTTTCCTTCTATAGTAAGTTTTATAACGGCAAGGACCATGTCATATGTTTCAGTATCTTCCTACTGCCTAAAATTATGTTGTTCTTATGGGAGGTTCCCAATGAAATAATTATCGACTCCCAAATATAGAAGATCTTCCCCAAAAGAAATGGGGTCATTTCTCAAATCACAACTGCCATAAATTTCAATATGACAGGAGATTTAAAAATAAATTTTACCAACTGCACCCCTACTTCTAAGGTAGATATGGAGTTGGTCTCATTTTCTATAAACCTTGCTAAGAATAAAATTTTAAATTCTTTTGTGGCCTTCTCACTAAATCAGTTATTACAAATAATAATATGTTAAGCCATTTTGAGAGCTGTTCCCTATAAAATAGTGGTTGTACTTTAGTTATTCACATAATTGCAAAATTAGCAAAATCCTTTTAAAAATAAATTTATGTTTTCATTCCATAAAAGTCAGCTACAGATATGTGGCCAGCAAATGACCTATTGAATCATTTGAAATACTCACTTCCAGTTTTGCCAAGTTGGGTATTTGTCAAACACAAATGTTAACTTGATAAGTGCAATTTATTTGATAACTGTTACAATCACAATTAATAGTTCATCAGATAGTGTGGTAACTGTCTTCTTCAGATCATCCTAAAAGATGATTGGTTACATATGTCCTTGTCTCCTCCATTGGAATGCAAGCTCTTTGTAAGCAGAGATAGTTTCATTTATTACATTTGAATCCCTAGTGTCTGACACAGGCTAGGCACTTAATAAATGCTTGTTGAATGTTTTTTTCCAGGTTGATGATTTTGAATTTGAATGAAATGATATTGAATAAGTTAAGGAATAACTCTTTATAGAAAGCTAATATTTAGCTTAAAAATCTTCCTATAGATTATTTGGACTAATGGATAGGAGAAAGGGCTGAGTTACATTCTGGAAATTGTGCAGTGTTTCCAATGATCGCCAGGTGTTGCCATTAGAAAATCCTATCTCCTTAACATCTGTATTTTCCAGTGATGCTAAATGGCTGGAAATCATGGAACACTATGGTCTTGGATGGTTCAAAATTATAAGTAAACCAGAGGACAAAGGAAAGACATGTGTTGAGTATTAATTGGTTTATGACCTAAATCATAACTCTTATTCAAAGTGTTGTCTTGAATAACATACAGGACAACAAAAAGGAGGTGGACCAGTCATGTAGTGAGAACAAGGGGAAATTAAAGTGTGGTTGCAATTCTTATATTATATATAACCAGAAATAACCAAAAGAAGGCTTTTGCCAGATTGGATGAATCTTCCAAGGAAGGCATTTGAACAAGAATCTTATGCTATCATAAGGTGTGGTCAAGCTGTATCCCACATCTGCAGAGAATACATGATAAAATTACAGATTCATTTAAATATATTATTGTATGTTTGTTATGATTGTTATATTAACATTATATTAGCATATGACTCACTAAGAATATGGATATTACTGTTACTAGAAATACCCTTCACTTTACATCTGTAAGGCTTCTGAACTTTATCAGTGTTTGGTTCTAATGAATCATAATACAGGGCAATTACCTCTTCAAATGGCCATCTGGAATGTCATTGGTCAGAGAAGAATTGGTCAAGAGGGCACAGATGGTTTAAACAAAAAATCCATTCCCACAACTGGAAACCAGTTTGAAGTCTGTGTTCTAATGATGTAGGAAGAATCGTACATCTCTGGGTATAAAAATAGCACAGTTTGTTTGCAAAGTGTAAAAGTCATTCTTCTAAGAAAAGTTTAGAATCACCCTGAAGAATACCATAGGATATTGTTACTTGACAAAATTCTCTTTTCTCCTTGTACTTTAAAGGCCACTCATCTCAATATGCTGTTAGAAAATCTAGGAGTCAGCACAAAGTTCAGTTTTATAACTTAAACAAAGGTGTCATCTCTTTAGCAGTATGCCCAGCCCAGAATAGGTATTATTTCTGAGGCAGATAGATGCACACAGTGGACTTGTTTATGTCTCTTTTAGAGAACCTGGCATTAGTTCAGCTTCTGACAGAGATGTGTAGATCTTGCTAAAATCACAGAACAAAATTGTGTTCCTTGAAGATAACTCTTATCACATTCTTGGACACTGCAGGGGTATTTTCTTTGTAACTGGAGAGATATTGAACTTCACCCAAAAAACAAGCTTGCTTGGTTAAAGACAGTGGGTTTAGACAAAAGCTTTGATACTTTTGTCTTCCAAATATCAACTTCCCCATCATACGAAGTATGATTTTTTTTTTCTTTTAGACAGTCCTTTGGGCAGCAATTGCCTTATCAAAATGATGCAGTTATCAGATTTCATACGTTAATCAGCAAGCATCTACCCTCCTTTAGTTCTACAAGACACAAAAGTGTGTTCTCCAGAATTATGGAGAGAAAAAACAATCCTTAACTTTATTGAAAGAAAAAAAAATCCCCACCCTTATAAATATCCATGCTAGTTTATGATTCCCAGTTTGTTGATGACACATTTACACCCTGAATCATGAATCAGAAGATCAGACTTTTGTTTAAGTGGCCCTTATGACTTATTGTCAACTTTATTTTAGTGTTCTTTAGAAATCCCAAATTATCTTATTCCTTAAAGTTTAAAAATACAAATATTATCTTACACATTAAACTATACTGAGCCAATAATGCTGAACTTTGCATAATGTTTCAGATCAGCTAAGCAGCCCTTGATATATACTCCTGAAATGTTAGGGCACAAAACAAGTAATTTATTACTGGAATATCAACAGAAAAGTTTCTTCCCAGAAAGGGCATTGGTAAAGGAGGTTCTGAGAAATGAGGGGAAGCAAGAAGACCCTGGACACTTGTAGGGCTAGAGATGGGGAGGAGAAGAAATATCTACAAGGGGTTTAGGGAGTACTTGGGAAAATGGTTGGAGAGGTGCTAAAGGAAAACCACTGACTTCACAATTTTGCCTGGGGCTAGCTCTGAACATAACAATAATGCTCATTGATGTTTTTGGAATTAATTTCTAATTTTCTGATGAAAGCGTTGCTTTTGTGTGCACACATTAGTGGATATCGCTTTGAGAAATCAGTTATTATTCCAATCAATGTGTTGCTCATCTGAACAGTAGTTATCCCAATCACCACAAAGTTGTATGTGGCCATGTATTGGGGATAGAATTTTTAATCTTCCCATGACTGTTTGTTGTAAGATAGAGGTAGGGACTTAGTGTTAATAATTGAATAGATCTTTGATTTAATTAGGCTATCATCAAGAGGAATTGTTGTAGATTTTATTTAATCAGCCATCTCACAAAAAGTCATTGCCTCTCACCATACTGTTCAAAACACAGAAGCGAAGGATGGAAGGCCTTGTTTCCTTTTCTTATTTCATTTATGCATGAAATTATATAAAGAATAAGAAACCTTCAACATCTGCTTTTGTAGACAAAGATTAGAGTTACTGGCACAAGCAGCAACTTTTGAGATACACACACATAGACTCTGGATGCCACTATGCCAAACACAGTTTTGTATATAGAGCCCAAACACATTTTGTTCTTCTCCTCAATGGCAATTACTAATGCAAAAAACGTCGAGCTCCCTCAAGGCATTTCAGAAATCTTGATTATTTAATCAGTGTTCTTGATTTGTAAGGCTAGGTGGCTGATGACGACCAAAATGTGTCACATTGGACATTATCCAGATGGAGTGCCAGTTTTCATTTGAGGTTAAAAAGGTAAAACTCAGCAAGAAAGGTTTCTCAGTATCTTGGACTACATCTCAACTTATATCAAATGACAAATAAAACTTGGCAGCCTGGTTTGCACATAATATTAAAACAGAAACTTCACTGAACTGTCAGTTACCAAATGAAGTGATTAACTCTGATGATGATTAAAGTTTTATTCTATGTTTTCATTACTGACAGGATTTTTTTTCTGATTCTCAATATATTTCTCACCTTCCATGTAAAGACTTCATTACATTCTTTGGAGTTTTATGCATATGTTTAAATTGTGCCATATTCAAGAGATTTTATACATTCATTTGCAAAACTTGGGTGGAAGGTTCAAAGGGGTTTTCCATTATACAAGATCATATGCATTCCTCTTTCTCCCTCCCTCCTTCCCCACCCCTCTCTCTGTCACACACACACACACACACACACACACACACGTAAGTGGAAGAAATGAGTGGGCAGCATGATACAGTGGCAAGTGAGCCACTCAGAGGCAGAAAGACATGGGTTCAAATATCACCTTCACCTTTAATACCTACTGGCTGTATGACCCTGGGACAATCTTTACTGCCTCATTTCCCTAGACAACTCATTAAGACTATATGTTTTACAAATGTTGAAAACTATTTTTGCATGTAACTGGAAAATAATAAAATACTTTTATGATCAAAAAAAGAAACAATGAGCAGGATACTCTCAGAAAAACCTGGAAAGACTTATATGAGCTGATACAAAGTGAAATGTATTGTGCACAAAGTAACAGCAGTATTGTAAGATGATTAGCTATGAATGACAGCTATTCTCAGCAATACAATGAACCAAGACAACTCTGAAGGATTTATGATGAAAATGCTATCCATCCTCAGGGAAAGAGAACTGATTGTGTCTGAATACAGAGTAAAGCATTTTTACCTTAAAAAAGACTATATATTTTAGAGGAGGTGCTGATTTTCATTGGTAGAGGGGATTTCCTCGCTGGGACAAAGCAACTAAGTGTTAATTAGAAAATATTTTTGCTGGCTTCTCAATTTTCTTCTCCCTTGCTTTTATGAAAGTTTAAACCTCATTTCATCCCATATAAGTTGGGTATAGTGCATATAGGGTCATCCTTATAGTCAGGAAGACTTGTATTCAAGTATTTCCTTGCACTCATGCTAGCAAAGTGCTTTAACCACTCAGTGCTCCAGAGAAAAATTTCAAAGGTTATAAGTTATAGATGAGTTTCTGCTATTCAAAGACAGAGTGAGCTTCCACACTGGGAGATCCACAAAATGATGAGATCATAGGTATAGATTTCCCCTTCCCTCCATTCACCTAGCCTCTAAAACAACAAAGTGTTGAGAATAACTGCATGGCCTTCTAAGAATTGAGAAGCTAAATGGAGGACACATCCAGAAAAGGCAGATAATCAGGGTTCTAAGATGAGTCATCTCCACGTTAAGTAGTATGTAGAATTAAACAGGACGAATTAGGAGTTGAAAAAAGCAGGGAAGGAAGACAGAAAGCAGAAAATATTACCAGAACAATGTCTCTGTATAATGGAAAACTCTTTGAACCTTCCACCCAAGTTTTGCAAGTGAATGTATAAAATCTCTTGAATATGGAACCGTTTATCAGTTGTCAAGAACAGAAGTCCAGGGTCCAGAATGATACCCAGTCTTTAAAGAAACAGATAAGTTTTCAGAAGTCAGGAGGGAGACACAGGATCTAGAATGTAGTGGTTAAGGAAAATGTAGAGTGTAGTGGTTAGGAAGATGAATCTAGGACAATATAAATAAACAAATAAGCTTTCATTAGGTATTTACTATATGCTAAGTACTATACTGGGGGATACAAAAGCTAGATCTTCTGTGCCTCCATGAGTTTACATTCTAATGGGGGAAACAACACATGTAAGGGAATGGTAAGAGTAAGGATATTTTGATTTGACAAGTTACAAGGATGTGGTAAGTAGAGTCATGAATTGGTATATCCTTTTAGGAACAATGATAGAAAATTTTTGATTATGGATTAAGAAGTGGAAAGGGGAGGGGGGCATGGACTTGGTGTCTGGACTTTACACCAAGTCTGGAACACATATCTATTATAATAATAATTATTATTATTGTTATGAGAGCCTTAGAGTAAACTTGATAATTAGATAAAGCTGCTTTGAGTAAGGAGGGAAGGTCTTCTTTTATATCTCTCACGGGGGGGGGGGGGGCGGTCAGAAAGTATTGTCAATGTGTGGGCAGTTCTTATACTGTGGGACTAAGTAAGGAAATGATTATAGTCCTCTGACTGCAGGTAAATTGATATTCGATGGGGCAAAGGTAAGGGAGCTAAAGTTGCTGACAATGATATAAGATATGAGAATAGCTCTCTGATACTGAATTCAGCTGTCCTGGAGGTGGTGGTTTAGATATTAAGGAGAAAACAGCTAATAGTAATAATGCTCTGCTCTCTTAATGCACCTCACACCCAAGGATTTATTGAGCTTTATAAACACTGATTAATTATCCTTGCCCCGATGAGGTAGGTAAGAGTTATTATGCTCATATTATGGAGAGGGAAACCAAAGCAAAGAGAGATTAAGTGGTTAGCCCAAGGTCACCAAGTAAGTCAGAGGCAGAGCTGGTTCATGGACACAGAACTCTCCTGACTTCTAGTTCTGTGCTTAGTCTATTAAGCTACCTGGCTTCTGAAGAATTATTACCTTTATTTAATAGATGGGGCAACTGAGGCTAGAAATCAGTACTTGAATGGCCCAAGGTTAGAGGGGGTTGATGATAGATTTAAAGGTGTATCACCTGGGTGATGGTGATATCCGGTTTCTCCTGGAGACTGGGGACTTAGGGAGGTAAGGATTGCCTAACCCAGGGTAAATATGGTACAAGTGTGAAACAAAGACCTACAGAAAACCTATCCAGGCCAAAGAACCACCCATGAAGTAGCTAATTTTCAATTTTTAAAATGCATAAGAGAGGGAGCAGGGGAATGATGCTTCTTGGGACAGAATAAAATCAGAACAGCAAAATAAGCACCCAAGGTCCTACCAGTCCATACTAGTATGTAATCATCTCTGCTTAAGCATGAACCACCAGCCCCTGAAGACACTCACCAAAGGGCTTCTGCTCCTATACTGTACAAAAGACTCTCTAAACTAAGGAATCAAATGACTCATTCTGTTCACCTCCACCTTTCCCTGACAAAGCAAAGATGGAATGTGCACTATTTTCAAATCAAAATAGGCATGATCTAGTGAGAGGCATTTCCAAATGCTGAAATTAGATTAGCAGTTAAGACAAAATATGTTTAACTGGCTTTTAAAGAAATTTGGTGGAACACATTACTATAAACAGTACATTTGCCCAGCCAAACAAACTTTGCCCAGAAAAAATCAATTTTACTCCCCAAACAATGAGAAAAATTACTTTAGTCTCAATGTTAAATATTGTCATAAGTATTTTTTAAGAAGCATTCCTATAACTCTGTGTGGAAATGGGAGTCAAAGGATGCCTTAGTTACTATGGTAACAGTCTCTTTCTGAAGAGCCTAGGATGAAGTAGCATACGTTTGCCCTGCATATATTTGGCCAATCAATAAACAAAAGACTTAATCTGCATGCATCACATTAGGAAGGTGGACAAGGTGTCTAGTGAACAGACAAAGGGAGAAAGGTTTCAAAAATTCTGGGTTTTATCTTCTAATTTCAAAGATAGTACCTATATGTTAAATGTGTATAACAGCTACATCTCTTCCTTTAAGGCACTCCTTATTGAAATATCTTATATTTAAAAAATCATTATATCAAGGTATAGCATAGCATAGCATAGTATAGTATAGTATAGTATGTTATGCTAGGGTATGGTATAGTATAGAATATATAATATGGCATGGTGTGTTGTGTTGTGGTACAGTGTGGTATAGTATGGTGTGGTGTGGTGTGGTATGGTATGATATAATAAATTATGATGTAGTAAAGTATAGTTTATAGTATATAGGGCAGCTCAGTGGAAGAGTGCACAGAATGCCAGGCCTGGAGTCAGGAAGACCTGAGTTCAAATCTGGCTTCAGACATTTACTACCTGTATGACCCTGGGAAAGTCATTTAACCCTCTTTGCCTCAGTTTCCTTATATAGAAAATGATCTGGGGAAGCAAATGGCAAACCACTCCATATCTTTGCCAAGAAAACACCAAATGGGGTTGTGAAGAGTAGAACATGACCGAAAAATGACTAAACAACAACAAATCATATAGTATAGTATCCTAACTCCTCAGAAATGAAGGTCAGTAGACAATATCCTATTCTATCTTCAAAAACCCCCCAATGTTATCTGTGTATCTGTCTGTCTATCCATCCTATATCCTAGTGGCAGTTATCTATTGGCCCTCCTTTTTTTTTTTTAGTGAGGCAGTTGGGGTTAAGTGACTTGCCCAGAGTCACACAGCTAGTAAGTGTTAAGTGTCTGAGACCGGATTTGAACTCAGGTCCTCCTGACTCCAGGGCCGGTGCTCTATCCACTGAGCCACCTAGCTGCCCCTATTGGCCCTCCTTTTTAACGTGTTTCAGAGCTTTCCTCTTCCCCCCCAAATCCTGCCCTCATGCCAGGAGACTTCAATACATATATTGATGTTCCTTCAAACACTTCACTTTTCCTTTTCCTTACTGTCCTCAACTCCCAAGACTTACTCCTTTAGTCCACTGCAGCCACAGACATGGAAGGTCATAATCTTAATCTCATCATCATCTATAATTGCTTGTACTTCCATGATAAATTCTTTTATTTTTAATTTAATTTTAATTTAAAATGTTTCACAATTACATGTAAAGATATTTTTTGTTTCAAATTTTTCTCCCACCCTCTCTTCCCTCCTCCCCCCACTTCCCTCTCCTCCCCCTCCCCCTCGGCCAGCAAGAAATTTGATACAGGTTATACATTACAATCATGTGAAACATATTTCCACATTAATCAGAACAAAAAGAAGAAAAATGCAGGGAAAAATAAACAGGAACCATAACAAAAAAGCAACAACAAAAGACTTCATAGTTCTTTTTCTGAATGTGGAGAGCATTTTCCACCATAAGTTTTTTTGGCATTGTCTTTGGATCATTGTATTGCTGAGAATAGTTTTTTGGCATTGTCTTTTGGATCACTATATTGCTGAAAAAAGTTAAGTCTATCACAGTTGATCATCACAATATATGGTTGATACTGTGTACAATGCTCTCTTGGTTCTGCTCATTTCACTCAGCATCAATTCATGTAAAGTCTTTCTAGGTTTTCCTGAAATCCGTTCTGTGCTCAATTGAGATGCCTTTATCTAAAAATGCCCTTCTATCTGTTCATCTTTTGACCCTCATTGTGACCTCTAATCCTTCCACTCTCCTAAAACATTTTCCTAGGATAACACTCCTGCTCTGGCTTCTCTTTCCTACTTTTCTACCCTAGAGTCAACTGGTTCAGTGTCTTCTATTGTCGTGCAACTTTGAACTACTACTGTCAATGGTTTGTCACCCAACCCCAATTTTGGATTACGGCCACAATCTGCCTCCTTCATTCCTGGGGATGTGGAGGAAGAAAGAAGGAACAATTATTTATGTAGCAACTACTCTGTGCCAGACACTGTGCTTTAAACATATAATCATATTTGATAATCATAGCAATCTAGGGAGGTAGGTACTATTATTAGCTCCATTTACAGTTGGAGAAAATGGAAGCAGAGGTTAAGTGACTTGGCCAGAGTCACACAACTAGTAAGTATCTGAGGCTGGATTTGATCTTGGGTCTTCCTGTCTCTAGGCTTCATTCTCTAATCACCCTGTCACCTACCTGCATGTACTGTTGAAAATCACCAGAAGAAATCGCACAATTGTTTTGACTGTGTATATCTACTACAAATTTGTTTGATCTAATATCAGCTGGTATCTCACTGAATATTTTATTCTCCCACAATTAATTCTTTATTCTACTCACCACAGTGGCTCTCCACAAGTCTCCCATACCACGTCTACCCTCTTCTCTTCTCCACTCTGCCACCACAGCAGAGGACTTCTTCACATAATATCCTGAGAAAATAGGCCATTGTTCTAATATTCTTCCCTTCTCTATATTTCAAAACCTCTTAATATTATCCCCCATTCTATTTCCCAGTATTCTAGTCTCTAATGAAGAAGTGGTTCCTCTCATCATCAAGGTTAATCCTCCCTTGAGCCCATCCCCTTAGACAGATTGCCCTATAATCATCACCTCTCTAGTATTTAATCTCTTGCTTTCTATTGACTCCTTCTCTAATAGCTAATTACAAAAATGCCCAGGTTTCCCCTATTTCTTTTCTTATTGTGGACTGTTTTCCTATTTTGTTTTTGTTTTTTTGTGGGGCAAAGAGGGTTAAGTAACTTAACCAGGGTCACAGAGCTAGTAAGTGTCAAGTGTTTGAGGCCAGATTTGAACTCAGCTCCTCCTGAATCCAGGGCTGGTGGGTGCTTTATCCATTGCACCACCTAGCTGCACCCCCACCTATTATTTGAAAAAGACCAAAAACCTCACTTGATCCTATCATCCCCTATCCTATTGTCCTGTATTGATCCTCCCTTTCACAATCAAGCTCAAAGGAGAGCTATCTACTCTTATTTTTACTTCCTCTCCTCGAGTTTACTTATCAAACCTTTATGGTAACAGCCACTATTCTCTCTGAAGTTACCAATGATCTCTTAATTGACAAATATAAGATATCTTCCAAATCTACACCTTTCTTTACTTCTGCACAGCCTTCAAAACCAGTCCCCATCCTCTTTGCCTGGACAAAGCCCCTCTGAGTTTTTTGGTTTTGTTTTTGTGACGCTCCCTCTTGGTTCTCAGTGGACCATTCTTATCACTCTTTTTCAGTCTCCTTTATTGGGTCCCCATTCATATCATGCATCCTAAATGTGAATGTACCCTCATTCTCCAATTCTCTGACCTCTCTCAGGTCTTTTCTCCTCATTCTCACTCTTTCTCAGCTGTCATTGGTTCAATTATTTTTTTATGCAGGTGACTGCCATATCTACATCTATATCTACAACCACAATCTCTTATGAGCTCCAGTGCTGCATTACCACCTACCTATTAGATATTTCTTTCTTTTGTTGTTTGATTTTTTATGGGGCAATGAGGGTTAAGTGATTTGCCCAGGGTCACACAGCTAGTAAGTGTCAAGTGTGCGAGGCCAGATTTGACCTCAGATCCTCCTGACTCCAGGGTTGTGCTTTATCCACTGCACCACCTAGCTGCCCCAATTATTTCTCACTAGAAGTGCGTTGGAAACCTTAAATTCAACAAGCCCAGAACAGATTATCTTTTCCCCAAAGTCTACCCTTCTGAACTTCTCCTATTCTGTCCAGGCCACCTCCTCCTTCCCATTCATCCTGATTCAAAACATTAGAATCATCCTCAACTCCTCATTCTCATTTGTCCCACATAGACAACTAGCTATTTTAGATTGGTCTATCACAAGATTTCTTGAATATGTCCCCTTCTCTCTACTCATGTGATTATCATCATAATTCACACCCTCACAGCATTTCAGAGCATCTCTCTTAGAACATATCAATAGCTTCTAATTGTTCTCCTGACTTCAAGTCTCTCCTCCTCCAATACATCTTCTACACAGCTGCCAAAATGATATGACTAATGTATTAATCTGACCATGCATCAGAAATTTCACTGGTATCCTATTGTATTTAGGGTCAAATTAAAACTCTCCTATTTGGCATCTATAGCACTTAGCAACCTATACTTTTCAAATTGTATTACAACTTAATCTCTTTCATATACTCTTTAGTCCAGTAAAACTGACTTTCTTGTTATTTATCACATACGACATTCCATCTCCTGATTCCACACCTTTGAACAGGCTGTCCCGCCATGTTTTGACTGCATTCTCTCTCCATCTCTGCCTGCTAGAATCCCTAGTCTGCTACAGAGTTCAAGTCAAGAGCCATCTACTACATGAGACCTTTCCTATTCCCTCAGAGGCTAGTGGATGCCTCCAAAATTTATTCTGTATTTAATTTGCATATATTTTCTATATACTTATGTATGTGCTTTCCTCCCCAAAGAATGCTATTTACTTTAGGCCAGGGTCTATTTCATTTTTCTCTTCGTATCCCTAATGCCTAGCACAGTTCCTGGAATATAACAGGTGCTTAATAAATATTTGATTGATTGATCTCCTGAGGGCCATTGTGATGAAGCTAATTTTTTTGCTAAAATGTTTTGAGATCCTTATAGAAATTGATAGTTTGTTGCAAATTTCCAAACATATTTATACATTATTTGTGACAGCAAAGTATATTTCTATCGTGCTTCTCTCTATGCAAGATAACATGGTGTAGTGGATACAGGGCAGGCTGTAGAGTCCAGAAGACTTGATTTCAATTCCTGACTAGTACGTATTAGCAGTGTCTTCATGGGCAAGTTATTTATCCTCTCAAATCTCCAAGTTACCCTCTGAGACTATTAAGTTACAACTGTAAGATGCCAAATGGCATCTGTGGAAAAAGATTTCCATACCCAAAGTTTACTGTCCAGAAGAAATCACAGGCCAGAACAAAATAAGCTTTCTACAGCCTTATTTTTTTCTTCTTTAAATTCTTTTGGTCTTTGAGTCCTTGCAGAAGACCGTAACAATAAACAGATATTTATATTGCACACATTATCTCATTTGATAATTTTTACAAATGGTGAGACTGAGGGCTAGAGAAATTACTTTAACACTGGTGTTAAATATTAACATATGGGCTTCTTTAAGGAGCATCTAAGAACTGACAACGCAAGTCATATGAGTAGTAATTGGCAGAGAAGGAGGAGGCTGAATTCAGCTACTCTGACTCCAAATTAAAAGCTCTTTTGACTCTACCACCTCTATGCTGTCTCATTATTGTGTTTCTATAATAACAATCCTGTGGAGTAAATACTACAGGTTTTATCACCATCATTTTAGACTTGAGAAAATTGACATTCAGAGAGATGAAATAACTTGCCCAAGGTTATAGAGTGTAGGTTTCTCCTGGCTCTAAGTACATATTCTTCACCCCCGCCCCCCCCAACTCATACCCTGCGACTATAGAATATTCTAATTCTTTAATAGGGTTTCTAAAAAACTGTAAGAATATCTGGCTCAGGCTTCATCTTCACGCATTTTCCTACTCCGCCATATGATGGATAGGTTGACAAACAATGAAATCAATGTGTAATAGTAAGTATTATGGGGAGGAAGAAGAACTGGAGGAGGAGAAACAAATAGGCTCATCAATTTGTGGAAAATTGAGAGTGGATTGTACTGAGCATTTCCAGTATGCATAGTATGCCCCCAAGTATCAGAGAGCAACATGGGGGTGGGGAGGCAAGCTGTAACTACAAAGTAATGAGACTAACTCTGCAAGTTGCCTACAGAAATTAGTCTCACTACTTTACAGACATACCTCATGTACCCCAAAGGCACATTTTAATAGAAGTTTTGAGCTTCTCCTTAGTCATGTTGCTTAATTCTTTCCAGAAACCAATTAAATTACAAGTGAATGAGAAAAACAAATCTTGAGCTTCTCAGTTGGAATCTACTAAAATGCTTATAGCCCTCTCAGAACCTTTCCTAATTTTAGCTCCCCATACGGTACCATAGGAAGGGTAGGACAGAAGCAGGAACGACTGAGATAGGTTGCTGCTCTTGGGATGCTATAGATGCTTGGGTAATCATACCAACCATATTCCTGCCAACAAGAATGCTTTGGTAAAACTGTCATAAACTGGACAGCAGGAGTAAAGGAGGGCTGAATCTAGAAATTTTTCCCATCACTCCCAGGGAAATGTTGATTTCAGAGTTTACAAGATCTTTACAAGACATTTAAGTGTGAGTCCTCTCCTCCACCCCCCCCTCCCTGAATTCAAGGAAGTAGAAAAATTATTTATTAATTCAACAACAGATATTGATCAGGTGCCCATGTTTTCCAAGGACCTTTGGTAGTTACTGGTGATACAAACAAGCAAAATGACATGGTCCTTGCCCTCAAGGAGCTTACATTCTCCTGGGGGTAGGGACAAGGATATGGCATGCGCATATATATACAGGATCCATAATAAAGAGTGATAGGGTCAAAGGAAAGATCATGAAAAATGTTCTAGGAATATTTTAGGAGAGAAAATAGCAACGGCTGGGAGCATCAGTGAAGGATGAGTGAAGGAGCTGATACCTGAGGTGAGCCTGGGAAACAGAAGAATTCTGAAAGGCAGAGATGGAGGAGGGGGTGCATTCTAGTATATACTAAATAGATGATAGATAGATGCATAGATAGACAGATAGAGTAGACAAAAAACTGACACATAGACTAATAGTCACCTGTGCCAAGCAAAGAAGATATAAAGAAATTTTTCTGCTTAAATGCTAAGATGCTTATTTGGAATATGTTAAAATATTTATGTTCTAACTATGGGGCTGCTAGGTGGTGCAGTGGATAAAGCACCAGCCCTGGATTCAGGAGGACCTACATTCAAATTCAACCTCAGACACTTGACACTTACTAGCAGTGTGACCCTGGGCAACTCACTTAACTCCCATTGCCCCACTTAAAAAAAAAAAAGAATAAACTAAAATATATTCCAACTAAAAAATGAGGGAAAACCTAAAGGTCTCTCTCCAAAGTATCTTAACCATAACTTAAGCTGGTTTTCCCTAAAAAATTTGTTTTTAAGGGTCTTTCTGGAGACACTTCAATCTTCTGTTTGGACATACAACTCAGTGCTGTGTTTTGTGCACTAAACCTGGGGTAACGACATTTTCCTATGTAATTGTTGGCATGCCTGGGCAACAGTTTTATTCCATTTTACACTTTGTTTTATGAAAGATTCAAATGAAAACTTTCTCCATGTCTCCACTGAGGAATCACCCTCTTTTTTATTATAAAAGTATTTTGTTATTTTCCAGTTACATGTAGAGATCGTTTTAAACATTTGTTTTTATAAGATTTCTAGTTTCAAATTTTTCTCCCTCCTTTCCCTCCCTCCCCCCTCCTCAAGACAGCAAGTAATCTGATATAGGTTATATACGTACAATAACATTAAACATATTTCTGCATTAGTCATGTTATAAGAGAAGAATCAGAGCAAAAAGGAAAAACCTCAAAAAAGAAAAACAACAGCACCAAAACCAAAAGAAATAGTATGGTTCAATCTGCATCCATATTCCACAGTTCTTTTTTTTCTGCATTTGGAGAGCATTTTCCATCATGAGTCCTTCGGAACTATCTTGGACCATTGTATTGCTGAGAAGAATCAAGTCTATCACAGTTGATCATCACACAATGTTGCTGCTACTTTGTACAATGTTCTCCTGGCTCTGCTCATATCACTCATCATCAGTTCATGCAAATCTTTCCAGGTTTCTCTGAAATCTTCCTGCTCATCGTTTCTTACAGCACAATATTATTCCATTACATTTGTATACCACAACTTGTTCAACCATTCCCCAATTGATGGAAAGCCCCTCAGTTTCCAATTCCTTGCCACCACAAAAAGAGCAGCTATAAATATTTTTGAACATGTGGGTTCTTTTCCATTTTTTATGATCTCTTTGGGAAAAAGACCCAATAGTGGTATTGCTGGGTCAAAGGGTATGCAAAGTTTTATAGCCCTTTGGGCATTGTGGTAAAATATGAAAGTTTTTAACAGTCGGTTAGGATAACTGAAAGACGCCAGTTTTTCAAGGACCACCCTTTTGGGGAGGAGATGAACAGTCCGCCTGCTGCGCATGTCAGACTGCCTGCTGGGTACAGTCCGCCTGCTGCGCATGTCAGACTGCCTGCGGGGTTTTTTGGACTTCCGGCGTGGAGAGAACGAGAGTAGCCTTTTTTTTGCCTGCTTGGCGGGACTCCTGGCGGCGCGGCACAGACGGTCTCCTGCACTCCAAAGGTGGCTTTTTTTTTCGGTTTGGTGAGTTTTTATAAGGAATATAGACTAAGCCTAGATTTAAGACGATTTGTACTGTATTTCTATTTTCCTATCCTTCTAATCAACAACACCTTATATACAATAAAGGCTCTATCTAGAAAACCAGAAGCTTCTTCCATTTACTAGTCTGGGAGATAAATTAAGGGAAGGGTTAAGTAGGGGAGATTTATGATCTAATATCCAATTTTAAATCTCACAGCATAATTCCAAATTGCTCTCTAGAATGGTTGGATCAGTTCACAGCTCTACCAACAATGCATTAGTGTTCCAAATTTTCCACAGCTGCTCCAATATTTATTATTTGCCTTTTTTGTCATATTAGCTAATCTGATAGGTGTCAGGTGGTACCTAAGAGTTGTTTTAATTTGCACATTCTAATCAATAGCGATTTAGAACATTTTTTCATATGTCAATAGATAGATTTAATTTCTTTATCAGAAAACTTCTTGTTCATATCCTTTGACCATTTCTTAATTGGGGAATGACTTGGATTCTTATAAATTTGATATAGTTCCCAATATATTTTAGAAATGAGGCCTTTATCAGAAGTACAGGCTATAAAAATTGTTTCTCAGCTTTCTTCCTCCCTTCTAATTTTGGATGCACTTCTGTTTGTACAAAACCTTTTTAATTTAATATAATCAAAATCATCCATTTTGCATTTAATAATATTCTCTATCTCTTGTTTGTCACCCTCTGTTAAAAATGGCAAGCATCAACAAATACATGCTGACTTTTGTAACATTTTCTCAAATAAAGTTACTTGAATAAACTTTTTAAGAAGTCCCTCCTCAAATAACATACATACCCAATTGGGAGGAGTAATCTATCTAACCCTGCAGGAAAGTAGGAGTGGAAGAGGATAAGGAGGGAAGTGTGAAAGAAGGGATGGAAGAGCAGGGGAGAGGGAAATCAGAAGCAACACACTTTTTGAGGAGAAATAGAGTAAAAGAAGATAGAAAATTGAGTAAATATCATGGGAAGGGAATAGGATTGAAGGAAATAGTTATGATGATTGATTATAATGGCAAACTATATGGTACCTACTTTGCTGGGCTATTGTGAAAAAATTTTTTTGTCAAGTTTAAGGTACTATATAAAGGTTATCATGAACATGATGCTATCAGAAAACCTGGAAAGATCTACATGAACTGAAGCAAAGTGAAATGTACTGAATACAAAAGAACAGCAATAGTGTAAGATGATCTGCTGGGAAAGACATGGTTATTTTCAGCAATGCAATGATCCAATATAATTCTGAAGGACTTATTACTATTTTTTTGTGTTGGGGGCAATGAGGGTTAAGTGACTTGCCCAGGGTCACACAGCTAATAAGTGTCAAGTGTCTGAGGCCAGATTTGAACTCAGGTCCTCCTGAATCCAGGGCCGGTGCTTTATCCACTGCACCACCTAGCTGCCCTAACTTACTTTTTAAAGAGGGAAAATAATCCATAAAGGAGTACTGGAAAGAGATGGGGTATATGTGTAGTGACATGATGAAGAGACATATGGGAAGTACTGTGAAGGCCCAACCTCCAGTAATAGACAACAAAATGTCACATATTTGTTCCAGGGAACTCAGGGGGAAAAGTCCAAAATTCTGTTGGGAGGGGGATGACTAGAGTGAGGACACAGCCAGAAAATGTATAGTGCAGTTTGTCCAGCCTGGAGAATGCATGACAACAGAGGGGAACTAGAAAGGAAAGGAGGAGAAGGGAAGTGAGCATATATTTACTAAATGTCTACTATGTGTTAAGCATCGTACTGAATTGCTAAGTGTACTTAAGCAACCCTATTTGATAGGTGTTATTGTTATCCCCATTTTACAGTTGAGGGAACCAAGGTAGACAGAGGTTAAGTGACTTGCTCAGGGTCATACAGCTAGAAAGTGTCCAGGCCCAGCACATTTTGCCACCTATCTGCCTTTGCAGTAATGGGAATTAAGTTTGAAAATATATGCCCCTAATTAAATGGTCTGCCTGACTCATCAATTTTCTCTCTAATCCATCTCTATATAGCTGGCAAAGTGATATTTTTAAAGCACAGATCTGACCACGTCATCCTCTGGCTTTAGAAGCTACAGTGGCTTACCTTTACCTCTAGGATCAAACAACAATCTCGTTTCTTTGGCATTTAAAGCCTGTCCCCATCTGATTCCAGCCTAACTTTCCAGATTTATCTCACAGTCTATTTTCACGCATCATGTCCTTCTATGCTGTACTAATGTGTGGCTACCTTCAATATATGAGTTGGAGTAGATGGGTGCCAAAGTCTCTTTGAATTCTGAAATTATGTGATTCTATGCTTCACCTACTCTTTGGTATGGGAAGGCCTATTGTTTCCCTTCACAAATCGAGTTCCATCTCCTGATACCATGCCTCTTCCACAGGCTGTCTCTCATGCCAGGAATGCACTACTACTTCACTATGCCTCTAAACCCTCTAACCTCCTTCAAAGCTTAGGATGCTATTGCAATAATTTAAATAAGTTCTAATGAGGAATGACCTGAACCAAGGTGGCAGTCATATGAATGTAGAAAAGACAATGTATATGAGAGAGATGGTGGAGGGAGAATCAATGACAGCAATAAGTTACATATAGGGGATTAGGGAAAAGGAAGAGTTAAGGCTGATTCTCTGGTTACATATCTGAGTGATTGGAAGGATGGTAGTATCCTTGACAGAAATGAAGAAGTATGGAAGAGTGGAAGGTTTGAAGAAGGTGTGAGTTCTGTTTTGGACACTTTGAATTTGAGATAGATTTATGCCATCTTGTTGGATGTGTTCAGTGGGTAGTTGGTGATAAGGAACTCAGGCTTTGGAAGGCTTCCTAAATGCATATGCATAGAGATGATAATTGATTCTATGGGAAATCATCATCGTTGAAACAATATGTGTATACATATACGTACAGATATACATATATGTATATGTGTATGTATGTGTATGTGCATATCTATCTATCATCTATCATCTATCTGGAGAAGAAGAGTGAGGACAGAAACTTTGAGTACACCCACAGTTAGGGTTGGTATAGCTATGATGAATTTTTGTTGTTCAGTTATGTCTGATTCTTTGTGACCCCATTTGGGGTTTTCTTGGAAAAGATCCTGGAGTGGTTTGCCATTTTCTTCTTCACCCCATTTTACAGATGAGGAATTGAGGCAAAGATGGCTAAGTGATTTGCCTAGGGTCACACAGCTAGTAAGTGCCTGAGATGTGATGATACAACTAAGTAAAAGAAGTTCCTTAAAATCTTGTTTTCACATTAAAAAAAAGTTAATTTTCTATAATAATATTCCTCTAGTTTCAACTAAAGTCCTATCCCAATCCCTTACTGTCATGTGGAGATGACCCTGGATTCTCAATGACTATGCCAACTGAGGGCAAGTCCTGCCAGGTTCCACCAAGCTGAAGAGGCTTCAACTGTAAATTCAGCAAGGCAGTCTCTGTCTGTTATTTAGGAGCAGCCCAGCTAAATTTAAAGAGGCTCATTGCAAGAAGATTGAACACCAGATGATGACTTTGCATTGATACTCTTATTGCCATTGTTGCTATTCAGAGCAACTTATGAAACCTATCCATTAGAGCAAAGTGGATTTGTATTTTGT